>NC_090655.1:185690264-185920563 GCF_040937935.1 Hyperolius riggenbachi
TTACAAGCAGCTAGCACTTTGCTAGCTGCTTGTAACATCCGATCACCGCCGCTCGCCCCCTCCAGACACTTTGGGCAGCCTGGCCAATCAGGGCCAGGCAGCGCTGAGGGGTGGCCCGGGATTCCCTATGACGTCCCGACGATGTCATCCTGCCCCGTCGCCATGGTGACTGGGGAAGCCCAGCAGGAAATCCCGTTCTGAATGGGATTTCCTGCTTACTCCGATCGCCGGAAGCGATCGGAGTGGCTGCGGAGCTGCCGCTGCTCAGCGGCTATCATGTAGCGAGCCCTGGGCTCGCTACATGATTTAAAAAAATAAAATAAAAAATAAAGTGCTGCGCTGCCTCCTTGCCGGGGGAATTAGACCGGCAAGGAGGTTAAGATTGCAGTCCTTAAAGAGAACCAGAGATGAAGCACCCTCTTGTATTTTACCTTATAAATCAGTGGGAACATGACAGTAAACACCTAATCTGCTCTTTGTTTCATTGTTCTCTGTTTAATCTGATAAGAATCCCGGACTGAGCACTCAGTCTAGCTTTGCTACGGATAGATTATAGCTGAGTCTGTCTTCTCTGGTGTATTTTCAAGCCCAAGCCTGCCCCCTTGTGGCTCTGCTATAATGACTCAGCTATAATTATTCCCTGCAAAGCCAGACTTAATGCTCAGTCCGGGATTCTTATCACAGCTGATAACAGACACTTTTAGCAGTGAGGATGAAACAGAGAGCATGGTAAGTGTTTTTTTCTAATGTTCTAACTGATATATATGGTAAAATACACAAGGGTGCTTTGTCTCTGGTTCCCTTTAAGTGGTTAATGGGAATAATACAAAAAAATGGAAAGAATTCATTATTTCCAAATTTTCGCCCATTATAGTTTAAAAATAAATAAATAAAAGCCACACATTTTATTTGACCATTTAAATTATTTCCCTAGTACAATGTATGGTGACAATATTTTATTTGGAAATGAAGGTGCATTTTTTCAGTTTTACATCCATCCCTATTTACAAGCTAATAATAAAAAAATGATATACCCTCTTGACATACATATAAAAAAAAATGTCAGTCTCTAGGTGTAATTTTATTGTTTGGCCACAAGATATCCTTGCGCATTATTTTCTATTAGCGTGCAATAAGTACGCTACATAGGCAATAATGAGTTACTTTGTAACTAAGGAAGTGACGCAGGCATCCATTGATGCCTGTGATCACAGTGGCCTGGAGGGGAGATGAATGAATGGGAACGTTGATAAATTGTACAAGGGTGTTTCGGCATGGGTCACTCTTTTTGACGCTTTGCTGAAAATCGTAAAGTGCCCGCAACGTGCCAAATCTCAGAACTGCTGACAATTTCATTGCGATTCCCGGAGTGTTCGCAATTTGGCACTTCAGCCCCTGATGCTAATGCCATTACTGCAGGATTGCAACCAAAATGCTGCAAGCAGCAATTTGTAATCGCTCCTCAATCGTAACACAATTCCCTTGGGGTTTCACTGTTGCAGCACTGCAGACTCTATTTGAGTGGTTCCCAGGCCTCCTGGTTTGGTAGTACATATTACCCCGTTACTGTTCAATGGGGTGTAGGGTGAGCTGAAAGACGGCTCGACCTGCTCTCGCTAAAACTCCAGGGATATGTTAAATACTATTCTACCTCTGAGTTGTGGCAACTCGAGGGAGCCATGTAATTCGGGGTCTGTCTATTTATGGCACCTGAAATCCCCATGAGCTGCTATAGACAGTTTAACATAATGGTCAATGGTGGTGCCCAAATCAGGCACAGCGTGGCACAAATCAGGCGCTGAGATGACCTGATCCGCTAGTTTGGTGTATTAAAAGAAGCCTTGTGAGAAGAATATGGCAGGTAGCATTTGTGACCTTTTTAACCACTTAAGGACCACAGTCCTTTCGCCCCTTAAGGACCAGAGCCTTTTTCTCCATTCAGACCACTGCAGCTTTCACGGTTTATTGCTCGGTCATACAACCTACCACCTAAATGAATTTTACCTCCTTTTCTTGTCACTAATACAGCTTTCTTTTGGTGCTATTTGATTGCTGCTGCGAGTATGGTGAGTTCATAGAAGATTTTATTTTTTTGTCACAAGTTAGCGGAAATTGATTTTAATTGTTTTTTTTCACAAACTGTCATTTTCCGCTAACTTGTGACAAAAAATAAAATCTTCTATGAACTCACCATATTCCTAACGGAATACCTTTGGGTGTCTTCTTTCAAAAATGGGGTCATTTGTGGGGTTCCTATACTGCCCTGGCATTTTAGGGGCCCTAAACCGTGAGGAGTAGTCTTGAAACCAAATGTCGCAAAATGACCTGTGAAATCCTAAAGGTACTCATTGGACTTTGGGCCCCTTAGCGCACTTAGGGTGCAAAAAAGTGCCACACATGTGGTACCGCCGTACTCAGGAGAAGTAGTATAATGTGTTTTGTGGTGTATTTTTACACATACAGATGCTGGGTGGGAGAAATATCTCTGTAAATGACAATTATTTGATTTTTTTTTACACACAATTGTCCATGTACAGAGAGATTTCTCCCACACAGCATGAGTATGTATAAAAATACACCCCAAAACACATTATACTACTAATTCTGAGTACAGTAATACCACATGTGACACTTTTTTGCAACCTAGGAGCGCTAAGGGGCCTAACGTCCTATTCACAGATCATTTTGAGGCATTTGGATTCTAGACTACTCATCACGGTTTAGGGCCCCTAAAATGCCAGGGCAGTATAGGAATCCCACAAGTGACCCCATTTTAGAAAGAAGACACCCCAAGGTATTCTGTTAGGAGTATGGTGAGTTCATAGAAGATTTTTTTTCTGCCACAAGTTAGCGGAAAATGACACTTTGTGAAAAAAAAAACAATACATATCAATTTCCGCTAACTTGTGACAAAAAATAAAATCTTCTATGAACTCATCATACACCTAACAGAATACCTTGGAGTGTCTTTTTTCTAAAATGGGGTCACTTGTGGGGTTCCTATACTGCCCTGGCATTTTAGGGGCCCTAAACCGTGAGGAGTAGTCTTGAACCCAAATGTCTCAAAATGACCTGTGAAATCCTAAAGGTACTCATTGGACTTTTGGCCCCTTAGCACAGTTAGGCTGCAAAAAAGTGTCACACATGTGGTATCGCCGTACTCAGGAGAAGTACAATAATGTGATTTGTGGTGTATTTTTACATATAACCATGCTGGGTGGGAGAAATATCTCTGTAAATGACACATTTTTGATTTTTTTTTACACACAATTGTCCATTTACAGAGAGATTTCTCCCACCCAGCATGGGTATGTGTAAAAATACACCCCAAAACACATTATACTACTTCTCCTGAGTACATCGATACCACATGTGTGGCATTTTTTTGCAGCCTAGGCGCGCTAAGGGGCCCAACGTCCTATTCACAGGTCATTTTGAGGCATTTGTTTTCTAGACTACTCCTCACGGTTTAGGGCCCCTAAAATGCCAGGGCAGTATAGGAACCCCACAAGTGACCCCATTTTAGAAAGAAGCCACCCAAGGTATTCTGTTAGGTGTATGGTGAGTTCATAGAAAATTTTATTTTTTGTCACAAGTTAGTGAAAAATGACACTTTGTGAAAAAAACAATAAAAATCCAATTTCCGCTAACTTTTGACAAAAAATAAAATCTTCTATGAACTCGTCATACACCTAACAGAATACCTTGTGGTGTCTTTTTTCTAAAATGGGGTCACTTGTGGGGTTCCTATACTGCCCTGGCATTTTATGGGCCCAAAACCGTGAGTAGTCTGGAAACCAAATTTCTCAAAATGACTGTTCAGGGGTATAAGCATCTGCAAATTTTGATGACAGGTGGTCTATGAGGGGGCAAATTTTGTGGAACCGGTCATAAGCAGGGTGGCCTCTTAGATGACAGGTTGTATTGGGCCTGATTTGATGGATAGGAGTGCTAGGGGGGTGACAGGAGGTGATTGATGGGTGTCTCAGGGGGTGGTTAGAGGGGAAAATAGATGCAATCAATGCACTAGGGAGGTGATCGGAAGGGGGTCTGAGGGGGATCTGAGGGTTTGGCCGAGTGATCAGGAACCCCACACGGGGCAAATTAGGGCCTGATCTGATGGGTAGGTGTGCTAGGGGGTGACAGGTGGTGACAGGAGGTAATTGATGGGTGTCTCAAGGTGTGATTAGAGGGGGGAAATAGATGCAAGCAATGCACTGGCGAGGTGATCAGGGCTGGGGTCTGAGGGCGTTCTGAGGGTGTGGGCGGGTGATTGAGTGCCCTAGGGGCAGATTAGGGTCTAATCTGATGGGTAACAGTGACAGGTGGTGATAGGCGGTGATTGATGGGTGATTGATGGGTAATTAGTGGGTGTTTAGGGTAGAGAACAGATGTAAACACTGCACTTGGGAGGTAATCTGATGTCGGATCTGCGGGCGATCTATTGGTGTGGGTGGGTGATCAGATTGCCCGCAAGGGGCAGGTTAGGGGCTGATTGATGGGTGGCAGTGACAGGGGGTGATTGATGGGTGGCAGTGACAGGGGTGATTGATGGGTGATTGATAGGTGATTGACAGGTGATCAGTGGGTTATTACAGGGAAGAACAGATGTAACTAATGCACTGGTGAATTGATACGGGGGGTCTGAGGGCAATCTGAGCGTGTGGGCGGGTGATTGGGTGCCCGCACGGGGCAGATTAGGGTCTAATCTGATGGGTAACAGTGACAGGTGGTGATAGGGGGTGATTGATGGGTAATTAGTGGGTGTTTAGGGTAGAGAACAGATGTAAACACTGCACTTGGGAGGTGATCTGACGTCGGATCTGCGGGCGATCTATTGGTGGGTGATCAGATTGCCCGCAAGGGGCAGGTTAGGGGCTGATTGATGGGTGGCAGTGACAGGGGGTGATTGATGGGTGATTGACAGGTGATTGACAGGTGATCAGGGGGATAGATGCATACAGTACACAGGGGGGGGGGGTCTGGGGAGAATCTGAGGGGTGGGGGGGGGGGTGATCAGGAAGGGGGAAGGGGGCAGGGGGCAGAGATAAAAAAAAAAAGCGTTGACAGATAGTGACAGGGAGTGATTGATGGGTGATTAGGGGGGTGATTGGGTGCAAACAGGGGTCTGGGGGTGGGCGGGGGGTCTGAGGGGTGCTGTGGGCGATCAGGGGGCAGGGGGGGAGAAATCAGTGTGCTTGGGTGAAGACTAGGGTGGCTGCAGCCTGCCCTGGTGGTCCCTCGGACACTGGGACCACCAGGGCAGGAGGCAGCCTGTATAATAGGCTTTGTATACATTACAAAGCCTATTATACACTATTACAGCGGAGAACTGGGTGCTAGTAACCCGCCGGCGCTTCCGAACGAATGACGCGATCGCCGCATTACCACGCCCGCAGCCGCCCCCGCCGATGGGCGCATTGCGGTTGTTTAGGCCCGGACTTTGCCGCCGCCCATCGGCTGGGGGCGGTCCTCTAGTGGTTAAAAAAATATGTATTTAGCTGTTGTGCTGATCCTCTGCCTCAATAATTTTTAAATCACCGACCCAAAATGAGTGTGCAGATCAGGTGTTCTGATTCCACAGTGACTCTCTGCTGCATGCTTGTTTGAGGTATGTGACTCAGAAGCCACGAAAGCGAAATGATTAGCATAAGAACCAGATTAACTGGCACACTAGTATTTTTTAAAGGGTATCCAGATGGAAATATTCATACTGGTATTTTAGATTTCTTTAAAATGTCATTCACCTTTTCCTAAAACTGTGCTATATCATGCAATTACTACAGAAGACATTTCAAATTTAAATTAAATCATCACTTTCACACCCAGTGTCCTTCGTCCTCCTCCGTTATTTTTTAATAGGCATTCAAAGCTTCTTCCGGGTCGGGGTGGTCAGAGGAAAGTGCGCAGGCGCTGCCAAGTGACTCGCATCCTTGATCGTGTTACCGCAGCCAGGGGGCTCTGCGCATGTGCACTAGTGTTGGGCGAACAGTGTTCGCCACTGTTCGGGTTCTGCAGAACATCACCCTGTTCGGGTGATGTTCGGGTTCGGCCGAACACCTGATGGTGTTCGGCCAAACTGTTCGGCCATTTGGCCGAACTAAGAGCGCATGGCCGAACGTTACCCGAACGTTCGGCTAGCGCTGTGATTGGCCGAACGGGTCACGTGTAGTGTTGGGCGAACATCTAGATGTTCGGGTCGGGCCGAACATGGCCGAACTCCGAACATAATGGAAGTCAATGGGGACCCGAACTTTCGTGCTTTGTAAAGCCTCCTTATATGCTACATACCCCAAATTTACAGGGTACATGCACCTTGGGAGTGGGTACAAGAGGAAAAAAAATTTAGCAAAAAGAGCTTATAGTTTTTGAGAAAATCGATTTTAAAGTTTCAAAGGGAAAACTGTCTTTTAAATGCGGGAAATGTCTGTTTTCTTTGCACAGGTAACATGCTTTTTGTCGGCATGCAGTCATAAATGTAATACATATAAGAGGTTCCGGGCAGGGGCGTAGCAATAGGGGGTGCAGAGGTAGCGGCCGCATCGGGGCCCTTGGGCCAGAGGGGCCCCGAAGGGCACTCCCTCAATTACAGTATTAGCTCTCTATTGGTCCTGTGCTCATAATAATCACTTCTAATAGATACTTTGATTAGTGGTAATCTTTAATAAGCTGTTCCCTATCCCCTTCTTGCACCTCTGACACTGTAGTTGCCATTGGCAGGTTTTGGTGCGTCGTATCAATTGTTATGTATAGAGTGCTAGGGGGGCCCCATTGTAAAACTTGCATCGGGGCCCACAGCTCCTTAGCTACGCCACTGGTTCCAGGAAAAGGGACCGGTAACGCTAACCCAGCAGCAGCACACGTGATGGAACAGGAGGAGGGTGGCGCAGGAGGAGAAGGCCACGCTTTGAGACACAACAACCCAGGCCTTGCATGAGGACAAGAAGCGTGCGGATAGCAATTTGCATTTTGTCGCCATGCAGTCATAAATGTAATACAGATGAGAGGTTCAATAAACAGGGACCGGAAACGCTAACCCATCACAGATGTTCATTGTTCATGTTACTTGGTTGGGGTCCGGGAGTGTTGCGTAGTCGTTTCCAATCCAGGATTGATTCATTTTAATTTGAGTCAGACGGTCTGCATTTTCTGTGGAGAGGCGGATACGCCGCCGATCTGTGACGATGCCTCCGGCAGCACTGAAACAGCGTTCCGACATAACGCTGGCTGCCGGGCAAGCCAGCACCTCTATTGCGTACATTGCCAGTTTGTGCCAGGTGTCTAGCTTCGATACCCAATAGTTGAAGGGTGCAGATGGATTGTTCAACACAGCTACGCCATCTGACATGTAGTCCTTGACCATCTTCTCCAGGCGATCGGTGTTGGAGGTGGATCTGCACGCTTGCTGTTCTGTGTGCTGCTGCATGGGTGTCAGAACATTTTCCCACTCCAAGGACACTGCCGATACCATTCCCTTTTGGGCACTAGCTGCGGCTTGTGTTGTTTGCTGCCCTCCTGGTCGTCCTGGGTTTGCGGAAGTCAGTCTGTCGGCGTACAACTGGCTAGAGGAGGGGGAGGATGTCAATCTCCTCTCTAAAGTCTCCACAAGGGCCTGCTGGTATTCTTCCATTTTGACCTGTCTGGCTCTTTCTTCAAGCAATTTTGGAACATTGTGTTTGTACCGTGGATCCAGAAGGGTATAAACCCAGTAATTGGTGTTGTCCAGAATGCGCACAATGCGTGGGTCACGTTCAATGCAGTCCTAGGCCGAAGAGGTCATAGCCTAGGGTCACAAAACCTGTTTATTTGGGCAATTTCAATGGTGGCGAGTCTGACGTACATAAATCGCAGCAATGGCCGTTAGCAACGTCTGAATATCACGAAATGTCTCATGCAGGTAGAAGACATATTGTTAGACTTGGGCTCCAAAGATGGGTTCCCTACATCTCTGCAAACCAGAGTTACAGGGCTCCAAATTTGGTAAAATCACCCATAGGCTTTTATTGGGCCTCCTATTTACAGTTCCAAAATCTCACATCTTTTCAAAGGGCAATTACTCAGCAGTGGCAAATTTTCTAGCATTGTAGGGACACTTAGGGGGAACATGACTGGTGAGTTTCGGGCCCCTAGGCCAAAGAGGTCATAGCCTAGGGTCACAAAAACCTGTTTATTTGGGCTATTTCAATGGTAGTGATGGTGACGTACATAAATCGCAGCAATGGCCGTTAGCAAAGTCTGAATCTCACGAAATGTCTCATGCAGGTAGAAGACATATTGTTAGACTTGGATTCCAAAGATGGGGTCCCTACATCTCTGCAAACCAGAGCTACAGGGGTCCAAAATTGGTAAAATCCCCCATAGGATTTCATTGCCTCCCTATTTCACTTTCCAAAATCTCACATCTTTTCAAAGGGCAATGGCTCAGCAGTACCAAATTTTCTAGCATTGTAGGGACCCTTAGGGGGAACATGACTGGTGAGTTTCGGGCCCCTAGGCCGAAGAGGTCATAGCCTAGGGTCACAAAAACCTGTTTATTTGGGCTATTTCAATGGTAGTGATGGTGACGTACATAAATCGCAGCAATGGCCGTTAGCAAAGTCTGAATCTCACGAAATGTCTCATGCAGGTAGAAGACATATTGTTAGACTTGGATTCCAAAGATGGAGTCCCTACATCTCTGCAAACCAGAGTTAAAGGGGTCCAAAATTGGTAAAATCCCCCATAGGATTTCATTGCCTCCCTATTTCACTTTCCAAAATCTCACATCTTTTCAAAGGGCAATGGCTCAGCAGTACCAAATTTTCTAGCACTGTAGGGACCCTTAGGGGGAACATGACTGGTGAGTTTCGGGCCCCTAGGCCGAAGAGGTCATAGCCTAGGGTCACAAAAACCTGTTTATTTGGGCTATTTCAATGGTAGTGATGGTGGCGTACATAAATCGCAGCAATGGCCGTTAGCAACGTCTGAATCTCAAGAAATGTCTCATGCAGGTAGAAGACATATTGTTAGACTTGGATTCCAAAGATGGGGTCCCTACATCTCTGCAAACCAGAGTTACAGGGGTCCAAAATTGGTAAAATCCCCCATAGGATTTCATTGCCTCCCTATTTCACTTTCCAAAATCTCACATCTTTTCAAAGGGCAATGGCTCAGCAGTACCAAATTTTCTAGCATTGTAGGGACCCTTAGGGGGAACATGACTGGTGAGTTTCGGGCCCCTAGGCTGAAGAGGTCATAGCCTAGGGTCACAAAAACCTGTTTATTTGGGCTATTTCAATGGTAGTGATGGTGGCGTACATAAATCGCAGCAATGGCCGTTAGCAACGTCTGAATCTCACGAAATGTCTCATGCAGGTAGAAGACATATTGTTAGACTTGGATTCCAAAGATGGGGTCCCTACATCTCTGCAAACCAGAGTTACAGGGGTCCAAAATTGGTAAAATCTCCCATAGGATTTCATTGCCTCCCTATTTCACTTTCCAAAATCTCACATCTTTTCAAAGGGCAATGGCTCAGCAGTACCAAATTTTCTAGCATTGTAGGGACCCCTAGGGGGATCATGACTGGTGAGTTTTGCCACTGCTGAGCCATTGCCCTTTGAAATGGTGTGAGATTTTGGAACGGTAAATAGGAGGCCCAATGAAAGCCTATGGGGGATTTTACCAATTTTGGACCCCTGTAACTCTGGTTTGCAGAAATGTAGGGACCCCATCTTTGGAATCCAAGTCTAACAATATGTCTTCTACCTGCATGAGACATTTCGTGAGATTCAGACGTTGCTAACGGCCATGGCTGAGATTTATGTACGCCACCATCACTACCATTGAAATAGCCCAAATAAACAGGTTTTTGTGACCCTAGGCTATGACCTCTTCGGCCTAGGGGCCCGAAACTCACCAGTCATGTTCCCCCTAAGGGTCCCTACAATGCTAGAAAATTTGGTACTGCTGAGCCATTGCCCTTTGAAAAGATGTGAGATTTTGGAAAGTGAAATAGGGAGGCAATGAAATCCTATGGGGGATTTTACCAATTTTGGACCCCTGTAACTCTGGTTTGCAGAGATGTAGGGACCCCATCTTTGGAATCCAAGTCTAACAATATGTCTTCTACCTGCATGAGACATTTCGTGAGATTCAGACGTTGCTAACGGCCATGGCTGAGATTTATGTACGCCACCATCACTACCATTGAAATAGCCCAAATAAACAGGTTTTTGTGACCCTAGGCTATGACCTCTTCGGCCTAGGGGCCCGAAACTCACCAGTCATGTTCCCCCTAAGGGTCCCTACAATGCTAGAAAATTTGGTACTGCTGAGCCATTGCCCTTTGAAAAGATGTGAGATTTTGGAAAGTGAAATAGGGAGGCAATGAAATCCTATGGGGGATTTTACCAATTTTGGACCCCTGTAACTCTGGTTTGCAGAGATGTAGGGACCCCATCTTTGGAATCCAAGTCTAACAATATGTCTTCTACCTGCATGAGACATTTCGTGAGATTCAGACGTTGCTAACGGCCATGGCTGAGATTTATGTACGCCACCATCACTCCCATTGAAATAGCCCAAATAAACAGGTTTTTGTGACCCTAGGCTATGACCTCTTCAGCCTAGGGGCCCGAAACTCACCAGTCATGTTCCCCCTAAGGGTCCCTACAATGCTAGAAAATTTGGTACTGCTGAGCCATTGCCCTTTGAAAAGATGTGAGATTTTGGAAAGTGAAATAGGGAGGCAATGAAATCCTATGGGGGATTTTACCAATTTTGGACCCCTGTAACTCTGGTTTGCAGAGATGTAGGGACCCCATCTTTGGAATCCAAGTCTAACAATATGTCTTCTACCTGCATGAGACATTTCGTGAGATTCAGACGTTGCTAACGGCCATGGCTGAGATTTATGTACGCCACCATCACTACCATTGAAATAGCCCAAATAAACAGGTTTTTGTGACCCTAGGCTATGACCTCTTCGGCCTAGGGGCCCGAAACTCACCAGTCATGTTCCCCCTAAGGGTCCCTACAATGCTAGAAAATTTGGTACTGCTGAGCCATTGCCCTTTGAAAAGATGTGAGATTTTGGAAAGTGAAATAGGGAGGCAATGAAATCCTATGGGGGATTTTACCAATTTTGGACCCCTGTAACTCTGGTTTGCAGAGATGTAGGGACCCCATCTTTGGAATCCAAGTCTAACAATATGTCTTCTACCTGCATGAGACATTTCGTGAGATTCAGACTTTGCTAACGGCCATTGCTGCGATTTATGTACGTCACCATCACTACCATTGAAATAGCCCAAATAAACAGGTTTTTGTGACCCTAGGCTATGACCTCTTTGGCCTAGGGGCCCGAAACTCACCAGTCATGTTCCCCCTAAGGGTCCCTACAATGCTAGAAAATTTGCCACTGCTGAGTAATTGCCCTTTGAAAAAATGTGAGATTTTGGAACTGTAAATAGGAGGCCCAATGAAAGCCTATGGGTGATTTTACCAAATTTGGAGCCCTGTAACTCTGGTTTGCAGAGATGTAGGGAACCCATCTTTGGAGCCCAAGTCTAACAATATGTCTTCTACCTGCATGAGACATTTCGTGAGATTCAGACGTTGCTAACGGCCATTGCTGCGATTTATGTACGTCAGACTCGCCACCATTGAAATTGCCCAAATAAACAGGTTTTGTGACCCTAGGCTATGACCTCTTCGGCCTAGGACTGCATTGAACGCGACCCACGCATTGTGCGCATTCTGGACAACACCAATTACTGGGTTTATACCCTTCTGGATCCACGGTACAAACACAATGTTCCAAAACTGCTTGAAGAAAGAGCCAGACAGGTCAAAATGGAAGAATACCAGCAGGCCCTTGTGGAGACTTTAGAGAGGAGATTGACATCCTCCCCCTCCTCTAGCCAGTTGTACGCCGACAGACTGACTTCCGCAAACCCAGGACGACCAGGAGTGCAGCAAACAACACAAGCCGCAGCTAGTGCCCAAAAGGGAATGGTATCGGCTGTGTCCTTGGAGTGGGAAAATGTTCTGACACCCATGCAGCAGCACACAGAACAGCAAGCGTGCAGATCCACCTCCAACACCGATCGCCTGGAGAAGATGGTCAAGGACTACATGTCAGATGGCGTAGCTGTGTTGAACAATCCATCTGCACCCTTCAACTATTGGGTATCAAAGCTAGACACCTGGCACAAACTGGCAATGTACGCAATAGAGGTGCTGGCTTGCCCGGCAGCCAGCGTTATGTCGGAACGCTGTTTCAGTGCTGCCGGAGGCATCGTCACAGATCGGCGGCGTATCCGCCTCTCCACAGAAAATGCAGACCGTCTGACTCAAATTAAAATGAATCAATCCTGGATTGGAAACGACTACGCAACACTCCCGGACCCCAACCAAGTAACATGAACAATGAACATCTGTGATGGGTTAGCGTTTCCGGTCCCTGTTTATTGAACCTCTCATCTGTATTACATTTATGACTGCATGGCGACAAAATGCAAATTGCTATCCGCACGCTTCTTGTCCTCATGCAAGGCCTGGGTTGTTGTGTCTCAAAGCGTGGCCTTCTCCTCCTGCGCCACCCTCCTCCTGTTCCATCACGTGTGCTGCTGCTGGGTTAGCGTTACCGGTCCCTTTTCCTGGAACCTCTTATATGTATTACATTTATGACTGCATGCCGACAAAAAGCATGTTACCTGTGCAAAGAAAACAGACATTTCCCGCATTTAAAAGACAGTTTTCCCTTTGAAACTTTAAAATCGATTTTCTCAAAAACTATAAGCTCTTTTTGCTAAAAATTTTTTTCCTCTTGTACCCACTCCCAAGGTGCACATACCCTGTAAATTTGGGGTATGTAGCATGTAAGGAGGCTTTACAAAGCACAAAAGTTCGGGTCCCCATTGACTTCCTTTATGTTCGGAGTTCGGGTCGAACACCCGAACATCGCGGCCATGTTCGGCCTGTTCGGCCCGAACCCGAACATCTAGATGTTCGCCCAACACTAATGTGCACTACGTCAAAAATTACAGCACAAATTTGTAGTGCTCAGAGCGCTCCCAGTTGCAGGCGTGGGATCGAGGACGTGCGTGTCAGGCAGCGCCTGTGCTGTGCAGGAGAAGCAGAGAGATTCTTTTAGGGCCCTTTTCCACCAGCGCGTTTGCGCTGGCTGAATCGCAAAACCGCAAACCGCTAGCGATTTTACAATCGCTACGGTTTGCTTTTTAGCATAGGAATCGCGGTAGGTCATTTCCACTACCGCGATTCGCTTTTGTCGGGAACGCGAACGCGCGGCGGAGCGATAATTGCCGCGATTTTGCTATGCAGTGCATAGCATAGCAAAATCGCGGCCGCAAACGTCGGGGGAATCGCCGGTTTTGCGATTCAGCAATCGCTAGCGTTCAGCGTGAACGCTAGCGATTGCAGGTGGAAAAGGGCCCTTACTGTTCTCTGTTTCCCAGTTGCTGAGAGACAGACATAGCCCTGTGACCAGGGCTTAATTCAGTGCACTCCCTTCTTCCCCTGTCTCTCTAACCCTAACCTGAAGCCATTTACCTATGCATGTAGACTGAATGGATGCGCAGGCAGAAATGATGGTACACCCAGCAAGGTTTATGTTAACAATGTTATTCAGGTTACAGATGTCAGGTGATGAGAAAGTGCAGGAGGTTAATGTGGTAATTAGGGATATGTAGTGAAATGTCAAGTCTGGTGGAGGGGTCAGAATTTTGTTAACTGTCATCAGAAGCAAACAGAAGCAGTGTGCAGAGAGAGCAGAGGTAAGGATTGGACTTCTGTGTCAGAATTACATCTGGAGATGTCTGAGACGGACTGTGTGCTTTGGCTAATAAGAGCAGATCCTATGTAGACAGAAATGGGGAAGAGGAGAGAGAGGGAGTGATGTAGACAGAGTTGCTGACAGTAGTGGGATGGAGGGCATTAGATACTTTGAACACAGATATGGGGGTGGTTTGAGAAAGATGGTTGTGAGAAAGAGATTTAGCGTTGTGGTAAAGGGGGGAGATGGAAAAATGATGAAGTGACAGACTTTACAGAGCAGACCAGCAGAACCTCATGCCAGTTCCCTTCTTGTTCTATTTTCTTAAGAACACACATAAAAACTATGCACACCTCCCAGGTCAGGCAAGTGTGGTGCTTTATTTTATTGTAGTAAGTGAATGGCTTTAGTTCAGCTGTAGCCAGCAAGTTAGCCTGATGAGGAGAGGCCTTAGGATCTGAGAGCCTGATTAAAGGCATGGGACTTGCTTGAAAACAAATGAATGAAAATTAACAGAAAATGACACAAAATAACCTTTTCACTATGAGACATACCGGTAGACAGTGCTGGCAAAGTATAGATTCAAACCAATAGACATTAAAGGGGAACTGAAGAGAGAGGTATATGGAGGCTGTCATGTTTATTTCCTTTTAATCAATACCAGTTGCCTGGCAGCCCTGCTGGTCTATTTCTCTGCAGTAGTATCTGATTAAAACCAGAAACAAGCATGCAGCTAGTCTTGTCAGATCAGACTTATAAGTCTGAACCACTGAAACACCTGATCTGCTGCATGCTTGTTCAGGGGCTATGGCTAATAGTATTAGAGGCAGAGGATCAGCAGGGCTGCCAGGCAACTGGTTTTGTCTAAAAGAAAATAAACATAACAGCCTCCATATACCTCTCTCTTCAGTTCCCCTTTAAATGCAGCTAACGCATAAAGCAGGAGAGTAAAGGCTACCTGTAAAATAACAAGATGGAGACAGGTGGATGCGTTGTACCTGGCCTTTCTCCCACACCAAAGTTTTCCACAAGAAAGGCCCAGTAATTTGTTATGCAGTTGCTGAAAGAGCATGGGCGAAACTGCCCAAAAATTTTATCAGGAAGCGCATATTGGGCGTCTGCTGAGCAAATCAATTGCTCCCAAGATGCACAGCAAGACCCAGCAGCCAAAAAGAGCTGGGTCTGGTTGCAGGGCAGCTGGGACAGAGTGCAAGCTGAGTCTGGGTGCAGGGTGCCTGGGGCAGGGTGCAGGCAGAGTCTGAGTGCAGGATGGCTGGGGCAGGGTGCCGGGTGCAGGCTGGCTCTGGTTGCAGGGCGGCTGGGACAGAGTGCAGGCTGGGTGCAGGGTGGCTAGGGAAGGGTGCGTGGGGCAGGGTGCAGGCTGAGTCTGGGTGCAGGCTGAGTCTGAATGCCGGGTGCCTGGGTCAGGGTGCAGGGTGGCTGGGGCAAGGTGCAGGCTGGGTATGGGTGCAGGCTGGGCGTGGGTGCCATGATAACAGACCTCAGATCAGCGGCGACAGGTGTAACATCATTTCTGCCTGTAGTTCCTTCCCTCCCTCCCTCCCTGCAGAGTGAAAGTGGAGCGTTAAGCATGAGAAGACTCACCGGGATCCGACATGCCAGCGATGACCGCTTCTCTCCCCTGCAGCACGTCCAGCGTCATCTCCTAGGTAACAGCATGTTTCCTTGCCGTGATGCGCCGCCACCAGTACGTGCAGATGCGTCAAAGAACGGAGACACGCTGTTACCTACGAGATGACACTGGGCGCACTGCAGGGGAGAGAAGCGGTCATCGCTGGCATGTCGGATCCCGGTGAGTCTTCTCACGCTTAAAGAGACTCTGTAACATTTTTTTCAGCCTTAGTTCTTCTATCCTATAAGTTCCTATGCCTGTTCTAATCTGATCTGGCTTACTACAGTCTTTCCTAACTGCACTGTCTCTGTAATAAATCAATGTATCTTTCCTCTGTCCTGTTTGTCGGGCTAAAGCTTGATTGTGTGGAATGTGCAGGGCTGCTTGTGATTGGTAGAAGCGATACACACCCTCTGCAGGCCCCCTGCATACTCTGAATGACTCATACACTATGCTTAGCTGAGCCTATTAGAAGCTGGTTAGTTTGTTTGTAAACACTGCCTAAAACTGTTAATTACAAGCCAGGATTGCAGCAGAGAGTGGCAGAAACAGCACAGAGGGGCACAGGAGAAAATAATGAATAGAATGGTATGCTTTTTATTGTAAGAATATTAGAGTACAGATTCTCTTTAACACTCTGCTCGTGCTCTGCAGGGAGGGAGGGAAGGGCACTTTGGTGGCAAGCGAGTCGCCTCTCATTCATGGGCTTCCAGGTCTAGAACTAGTGGTGTGGAAGGTGTGGTCTCTTTGTGCATGCGTCTCATTCATGGTCCTGCCTGTAGGCACATGCCTATGTGCCTATGGATAAACCCGGCCCTGTCAGGAGGTTTGCAATAGCCATAGCAGCCATAGCGACTGCTATGGGGCCTTGGAGCAGAGGGGGACCAGGTTGTACTTGATGTGATCACTATTAACTTTCCTTTGTTTCTCCATCATCTGACTGTGTCTCTTAGCCCAAGGGCTATACACAGTATACATTGCATGGGAATGTAATTTGGCCAATTGCCCAATTAACTCTTATCCATAGGGTAGGGGCAGGTGGCATTGCTCAAGAGTGCCTAGCTCTAAGGGCCCCATGAACATTTTGCTATAGGGCCCCATAATTTCTAGCTATGCCACTGATTCAGACACTACTACCTGGTGACTGGATAGTGTACTGGTTAAGGGCTCTGCCTTTGACATGGGCGACCAGGGTTTGAATCCTGGCTAGGTCAAGTACCTATTCAGTAAGGAGTTTAAGGCAAGACTCCCTAACACTGCACAGTGGCCTCTTGAGCGTGTCCCAGTGGCTGCAGCTCTTGAGCGCTTTGAGTCCAACAGGAGAAAAGCGTTATACAAATGTTTGTATTATTATTATTATTACTGCAGCCAAATATATCAGCAGGACTGCCAGGTAACTGGTATTGTTTAAAGGAAATTAATATAGCAGACCCATATACTTCTCATTTCAGTTGTCCTGAAAAAAAAACATTATTTATAAACATTATTGCTGCTGAATCAAGAGGCGCAGCTGAAATGTCAAAATTGCCAAGAACCTGAACTGGTTAAATATACAAAATCTTTTCTAAATTATGAAATGTATGAATATGAAAGTGAAAAAATTATCTGGTGCTTGTTATTTGAACCACTGTCTGTTGCATAAACCTAGCATATATTTTGTTTGCTTTAAAGTACATAAGACAAGAAGATGTCTAGCTTGGGTTTATTAGCGATGATGCCCTTGGTGTGTGTTTAGCATGCATATGTGGCCTTGGCATAAGTCTGTCTGTTTCTTTATCTGGTACACTGTGCAGAATGTGAACTTACAAAGATTATTTTTGCTATTAAGGCAATGTTTTGGGTTATTTGGTTTGTTCGCATTTTGAGTTATTTGTTCTAAGATAATAGTATAATAGTTTGTCTTATAGTCTCCACCATATAAGATGTTGAGTAAGTGACCAATATTAATGACTGCTGTATAGCATGGCTTTGCTAAGATCCTAGAAGGTTCAGTGCACCTCAAAAAAAAAGGTAACACTGAGTGCACCCTTAAATAAGGTAAGGCATAAAAGTGGGCATCAGGGGCATAACTAATGGGGAGCAATCCCTGCTACTGCAGGGGAGCCCAGAGGTGTGTGTGTGTGGGGGGGGGGAGGTAACTACTAACCATCACTTATCTTGATACTCCAGATCAGGTGTTTTGGTAGCTACACATGTTATGGGTGTGAAGATCCTGATGGACACACTTGTTGTATGAGCCTTGTAAGTTGGGCCCCAGGTAGTCACCAAGAAAAGGCATAGGAAGAGTAGAGAAGGGCCGAACGGTTCGCCGGCGAACGGTTCCAGGCGAACATCGGGTGGTTCGCCTTTGCCGACGAAGGCGAACTTTCCCGGAAGTTCGATTTGCCCCATAATGCTCTATGAGGGTCAACTTTGACCCTCTGCATCACAGTCAGCAGGCGCATTGTAGCCAATCCGGCTATACTAAGCCCTGGAGCCCCACCCCCCTTTATATAAGGCAGGCTCCAGCGGCCATTAGCCTCACTCGTGTGCCTGCTAGAGACAGAATAGGGACAGCTGCTGCAGACTTGTTCTCCTAGGGACAGATTAGTCAGGCTCTTGCCTTCTTAGCTTGCTTAGCTGAATCTTATTGCTATAATAGCGCCCCAGAAAATCTCTTTTCAGAGCTCATCCTGCTCGTGTGATCAATTTTTTTTTTCTGTGTTTGAAACTGACACTTGTGTTTTTTTAGACAGCATTGCTAATTCATACTGTGTGTCCCACTGCCAGCAGCAGCAGCACATTCAGTGACTACTACCTGTGTGTGTGAGACACTTGTGTTGCTTAGATGGCATTGCTAATTCATAATGTGTGTGTCCCACTGCCAGCAGCCCACCAGCATTCAGCAGCACATTCAGTGACACCTGTGTGTGTGACAGGGAGCTGCACATTGTACTACCTACCCAGTACTGCATTTACCTACTACTAGTACCTGTTGTGTTTAGTTAACCCACCTCATTACTGCATACACCTACGTTTGTGTTGAGTGAACCCACCTCGCTGCACATAACTACCTTTTGTGTTGAGTGAACTTGCCTCACTGCATATAACTACCTTTTATGTTGAGTGAACTCACCTCACTGCATATCTACCTTTTCTGTAGAGTGAACTCACCTCACTGCATATAACTACCTTTGTGTTGAGTGAACTCAGCTGACTGCATCTAACTACCTGTTGTGTTCAGTGAACTCACCTCACTGCATATATAACTACCTTTGGGTTGAGTGAACTCACCTCACTGCATATCTACCTTTTCTGTTGCGTGAACTCACCTCACTGCATATAACTACGTTTGTGTTGAGTGAACTCAGCTGACTGCATCTAACTACCTGTTGTGTTCAGTGAACTCACCTCACTGCATATATAACTACCTTTTGTGTTCAGTGAACTCACCTCACTGCATATATAACTACCTTTGGGTTGAGTGAACTCACCTCACTGCATATATAACTACCTTTGGTTGAGTGAACTCACCTCACTGCACATAACTACCTTTTGTGTTCAGTGAACTCACCTCACTGCATATATAACTACCTTTGGGTTGAGTGAACTCACCTCACTGCATATATAACTACCTTTGGTTGAGTGAACTCACCTCACTGCACATAACTACCTTTTGTGTTCAGTGAACTCACCTCACTGCATATATAACTACCTTTGGGTTGAGTGAACTCACCTCACTGCATATCTACCTTTTCTGTTGAGTGAACTCACCTCACTGCATATAACTACGTTTGTGTTGAGTGAACTCAGCTGACTGCAATTAACTACCTGTTGTGTTCAGTGAACTCACCTCACTGCATATATAACTACCTTTGGGTTGAGTGAACTCACCACACTGCACATAGCTACCTTTTGTGTTCAGTAAACTCACCTCACTACATATATAACTACCTTTGGGTTGAGTGAACTCACCTCACTGCATATATAACTACCATTGGATTGAGTGAACTCACCTCGCTGCACATAGCTACTGTAATGATCCGCTCAGCTGGCTGCACAGGCAGCCAGCTGTTTGTCCATTCCTTATGTCTGAGAGATGCAGCTCTCTGGATAAGAAACCTGGCATTGTCTTGCAAGTTCCAGACCTACTCTGCTGCTGAGGGATTTGCATACATTGGTTATGCAAATCATCTAGCTGCTGGCAGTATAAAGGTTGGGATCACCCACAATGCTTTGCTGGTCATAACGGTTTGTTAAATCACTCCTGGAGTGTCAGCCTTGCCTGTTGGATTGTTATAGTTAGTTAGAGTAATTCTGGGGACTGCACTAGGCAGCTTCTCTAGTGCAGTTAGCCTGCTTATCTGTTTTGTCTGTATTGCCTCTCTGTTGCGATTGTCCTGTCGCCAACGGTGGTCGTCAGGAAATTGTTCTGTCTGTCTTGGAGTATAGCTGGAGCAGCGGTTGCTACCAGCTATCTCCTCTGTTTGTCTTGCTCGGATTGCGCTGGCCTCTGGCGGTAGCGGCTGTGGATCCTTCTGATCTGCTTCTTGGAGTATAGCTGGAGCAGCGGTTGCTACCAGCTATCTCATCACCCTGTTTCGATACATGGATCGCACTCGCTCTGGCGGTAAGAGCAGTGGATCCTGCTAGCTCTGTTACTTTACCTGGATCGCACTCGCTCTGGCGGAAAGAGCAGTGGATCTTTCCTATCCTGTTTCCCGTTCATCTGTCTGTCTTGTCTGAGACGAACGCTTGCTGTAGCCTCGGTGAGGTAACCGTTAAGCAAGCGCTCGCGTTCTCTGTTTCATGTTTGGGTGGCGGGGGTTAGTTAGGCGTGCTTGTCTCTGTTGTGCTTAACACGCGGAGACTACGCAGTAACCGCGTTCGCTGTTGCGATTGAGTGCGGTGTCCGCGTTTAGTTAGCGTTTGTTATTTTCCTTATCTTCTCATTGTATGATTTGCTGTGCCTTTGCTACTCTCGTCCCCTGTCTTGCCTAAGCCTTGTGTCTCCTCCGGCAATCGCCTCTCTCGCGATTGCGTTCCTACTTTGTTTCTGCTGTTGTGTGTGCACCGTCGCGGGTTGGCGACTAGATTGGTGCACATACATACATTCTGTCCCTGTGCTCATCCTAATTCGCAATCACTTCCCTTGCGATTGCGTTCTCACTTGGTTTCCTCTGTTGTGTGTCCACCGTCGCAAGTTGGCGGCTAGATTGGTGGACATACATACATTCCTCATCTGTGCTTATTCGGTCTTGTATCGCTGTTAGCAATCGCCATCTCTTGCGATTGCCTTCTCACTTGATCTTCTTGGTTGTGTGTTCATCGTCGCAGGGTGGTGACTAGATTGGTGGACACACATACCCTCTGTCGCTTTGATCTCTCTCTTTCAGGGCTATCTTGCCCTGCGTTTCTTCCCTTCGTACAATCTCACTGCATATCTACCTTTTCTGTTGAGTGAACTCACCTCACTGCATATAACTACGTTTGTGTTGAGTGAACTCAGCTGACTGCATCTAACTACCTGTTGTGTTCAGTGAACTCACCTCACTGCATATATAACTACCTTTGGGTTGAGTGAACTCACCTCACTGCACCTAGCTACCTTTTGTGTTCAGTGAACTCACCTCACTGCATATATAACTACCTTTGGGTTGAGTGAACTCACCTCACTGCATATATAACTACCTTTGGGTTGAGTGAACTCACCTCACTGCACATAGCTACCTTTTGTGTTCAGTGAACTCACCTCACTGCATATAACTACGTTTGTGTTGAGTGAACTCAGCTGACTGCATCTAACTACCTGTTGTGTTCAGTGAACTCACCTCAATGCATATATAACTACCTTTGGGTTGAGTGAACTCACCTTACTGCATATATAACTACCTTTGGGTTGAGTGAACTCACCTCACTGCATATATCGCTACCTTTGGGTTGAGCAAACTCACCTCACTGCATATCTACGTTTTCTATTGAGTGAACTCACCTCACTGCATATACCTAGCTTCCCCCCGAGATGGACAAAATGGACAAACCAGGTAGAGGAAGAGGTAGAGGAAGACCCAGAGGAAGGCCACCTGGCACTGGCAGGTCAGTGCGAGGTGGTGTTGCTGTGATTTCGTGTGGACCTGGACCAAAGTACAGTGCTCAGAAGAAGGCATGTGCCATCACTTCCCAAAATTGTGAGGACGTGCTAGAGTATTTAACACAGTAGACCTCATCTCCCGCAGCCAGTGCTACCAGCGCTAGTACAAGCACCACATCCGCTGCATTTGACACTTCGCAGGAGTTATTTGGTGGTGGTGGTGGTGAAATCACTGATTCACAGCCACTACTGCAACAACAAGAAGAAGGCGCAGGTACACCACCTCATACGTCTGAGTTAGGTGGCGATAGTATGGACATAATGTGTGAGGAGGGGCATGATGAACCACCTGAAGTTGGTGCAGTTGTGGAGTTGTCTGAGGAAAGCGAAGCTGGGCAGGAGGATTATGATGACGATTATATGGATGCCACGTATGTTCCCAATAGAGGAGATGACCAGGGGGACAGTTCAGAGGGGGAGCCAGAGAGGAGTAGGAGGAGATGACTCCATGATAGAAGCAGAGGGAGCTCGTCCTTAGAAACAGCTGGGGGCAGTGTCCGGCGCCATGTATCGCTAGCTATGGCCAGCCAGCCAACATGCCCTTCAACGTCAGCTGCTGATGCCACCGTAGCGCTATCACCCCAGGGGGGCTCAGCGGTTTGGACATTTTTTAACGTGTGTGTCTCAGATCGGAGCAAAGCCATCTGTTGTCTCTGCCAGAAAAAACTGAGCCGTGGAAAGGCCAACTCTCACGTAGGGACAAGTGCCTTACGAAGGCACCCGGAGAGAAGGCACAAACAGCTATGGGAAGAACACCTGAGGAAAAGCAGCACCCCTCAAAAGACAAGCCACCCTCCTTCTCCTCTTCCTCCTTCAGGTGCATCGTCTTCATCCGCTTTCTCCCTTGAACCTGCACAGCCACCCTCCTTCACACCGCCTCTGCCCTTGAGCGGTTCCTGCTCCTCTGCCCACAGCAGTAGACAAGTGTCCGTGAAGGAAGTCTTTGAGCGGAAGAAGCCAATTTCGGCCAGTCACCCTCTTGCCCGGCGTCTGACAGCTGGTGTGGCGGAGCTATTAGCTCGCCAGCTATAACCATACAAGCTGGTGGAGTCAGAGGCTTTCTGTAAATTTGTGGCCATTGGGACACCGCAGTGGAAGATACCAGGGCGCACTTATTTTTCACGAAAGGCCATACCCAAACTGTACCGTGCAGTTTAGAGGCAAGTGGTGTCATCTATTGCGAAGAGCGTTGGGTCAAGGGTCCACCTGACCACGGATGCCTGATCTGCCAAGCACGGGCAGGGCTGCTACACTACGTACACAACCCATTGGGTCAACCTGGTGACCGATGGCAGCAAGCAGGGAGTACGTGGCTGCGCAGCGGACTGACTTGTGACACCTCCACGGCTTGCAGGCAGGCCTCCTGCCACCTCCTCTCCTTCTCCTCCAGCTACATCCTCTTCGCTGTCAACCTCCTCCTCCTCAGCTGAGTGTCAGTTGAACTCTAGCGGTGCTGTCATCTCCTCTTCCTCTCCAACTACACAGCCCCATCTCCCCAGAGGCTACGCTGCATGTCAGGTACGACGGTGTCACGCAATTTTAGACATGTCTTGCCTCAAAGCGGAGAGTCACACTGAAGCAGCTCTCCTGGCTGCTCTTAACAAACAGGTGGAGCAATGGCTGACCCCGCACCAGCTGGAGATCGGCAACGTGGTGTGTGACAACGGCAGCAATCTCCTTTCCACTTTGAATTTGGGAAAGCTGACACATGTACCCTGAATGGCACATGTGCTGAATCTGGTCGTGCAAAGATTTGTCTCAAAGTACCCAGGCTTAGAGGACGTCCTGAAGCAGACCAGGAAGTTGTGTGGGCATTTCAGGCGGTCTTATACGGCCATGGAACGCTTTGCGGACATTCAGCGGAAAAAAAAACTTGCCGGTGAGGCGCTTGATATGCGATAGCCCGACTTGCTGGAATTCCACCCTGCTCATGTTCTCTCACCTGCTAGACCAGGAGAAAGCCATCACCCAGTACCTGTACAATTACAGTAGAAGGACACAATCTGGGAAGATGGGGATGTTGTGGCCCAACAGCTGGACACTGATGCGAAATGCATGCAGGACCATGCGGCCGTTTGAGGAGGTGACCAACCTGGTGAGTCGCGCTGAAGGCACCATCAGCGACTTGATCTCCTACGCTTACTTCCTGGAGCGTGCCATGCGTAGAGTGGTGGATGAAGCTGTGGAGGAGCAGGAACAGGAACAGCTACGGCAGGAGGAGTCGTGGGACCAATTTTCAGCCGAACCACAGGTTTCCCCAACACCTGCGGCACCACAGAGGGGGGAGGAGGAGGAAGAAGAGGAGTCGTGTGGGGAAGGAGAGGAGTCAGACTCGGATGATTATGAGGAAGGTGTTTCTGTGGAGGAGGAAGAGGCGGCAGCGGCAGAAGAACAACTACAGCAGCCGTCACAGGTGGCCTCTGCTGCTCCACGTTCCTGTGGTATTGTTTGTGGCTGGGGGGGGGAGGAAGAGGAGTTGCGTGACGTCACTGTGGAAGAGCAAGAGGAGATGAAGAGTACGTCTGGATCCGACTTTGTGCAGATGGCCTCTTTCATGTTGTCCAGCCTGTTGAGGGACCCCCGTATCAAAAAACTCAAGGTGAATGACCTGTACTGGGTGGCCACGCTACTAGACCTTCGGTACAGGCACAAAGTGGCAGACCTGTTAGCAACTCAACACAAGGCGGAAAGGATGCAGCACTTGCAGAATAAGCTGTCAATGATGCTTTACAATGCATTTAAGGGTGATGTGACAGTACAACGCAATAAAGGTACCACTGGCAGTATTCCTCCTCCTCCTCACCAGTCCACGCAGGCAAGGACAGGACGCTCCAGCGATCTCGGGGTGATGTCGGACATGCGGACATTCTTTAGTCCAACGCCTCGCAGTACCACTTCGGGATCCACCCTCCACCAACGCCTGGACCGGCAGGTAGCCGACTACCTGGCCTTAAGTGTGGATGTACACACTGCGACTGCGAGCAGCGAGGATGAACCCTTGCTCTACTGGTTGCGCATGCTTGACCTGTGGCCAGAGCTGTCCCAATTTGCCATACAACTTCTCTCTTGCCCTGCCGAAAGCGTCCTGTCAGAAAGGACCTTCAGTGCAGCTGGAGGCATTGTCACTGAGAAGAGAAGTCGCCTAAGTCATGACAGTGTTCAGTACCTGACCTTTATCAAAATGAACGAGGCATGGATCCCTGAGGGCTATTGCACGACCGAAGACTAAGTCAGTCCCCACACACAGCATCTCTGCCTGCAGGCCGCTTGACTGCCTTCTCCGCCACCACCACCAGGGTCCAGGACTCTAGGCGGATTCCAGAATTTTTAAGGCTGCTGCTAGCAGCGGCCGGTATACTAATTTTTTCTGGGGCGTGCACATGCCTGCCTAATTTTTCTGGCTGAACTGCAGGCGGCTGCAACAAAAAAACAAAAGGCATGTACATGTGCCCATCCCCCTTCGTGATCATTACCTTGCCACGGTGAAGGGGCTTGCGTATCACAATGAAGCAATGACCGCCGGCTATATGAGTGTCTCGGGTGGGGGTGGCACACCAAAGATAATAAGGTTGTTGCTTCATTGTGGTCAGACCAAATTTGATCAGCTGGACAGTCACTGTTGTTCTATCATTGAGCTACCACAGCCCGGCGACCATATGGGCTTGAAAAACGCCACGGCCTACACTCTGGCCACTGAAAGGTATGTTTCACTGCATCTGTGACTGCACATTATACCTGGCAGTCAGTGCATAACTTGCACTTGAATGGATACAATTGTAAACAATTGAAAAATACAACCATCTACTTTTTCAAACAATTTAAAAATACAACCATCTACATTTTAAAACAATTGAAAAATACAACCATCTACTTTTTCAAACAATTTAAAAATACAATCATCTACATTTTAAAACAATTTAAAAATACAACCATCTACAGTTTCAAACAATTGAAAAAAAAGGCAAAAAACTTGCCCTCCGTAAAACATTCTTGGCAAATGCTTTCGACTTGGTTTGTCTTCCGCTGGGTCAAGGGTCCATCTGATCACAGATGCCTGGTCTGCAAAGCACGGTCAGGGCAGCTACAGCATGGGTCTCAGCAGGCTCCCACTTCGGGCCGGAATCCAACCCTCATTCCCCGCCCATTACCCGTGGTGACAATGTCAAACTTGCCCGCCTCCATATGATTCTCGTGAAAGGAATGTGGTGTCATCTTTGCCCACCATAACTGGTTCTCGTTAAAGGATTTAAAGTACATTCATTTCAAATACAGCAAGCCCTCGATAGTCCTCCTGTATTGTTATTTTTAGTCACTACCTCGGGGCAGGCATGCCTGCCTGCTGCCCTCCTTGCCTGGATGTGTGGTGGGAGCCGTTTGTTAGGCTACAACTCCGGACCAGAATCACACCAGGAAGGGTTCCCCCGCCATTAGCCATGGTCAGTGGTCACGATGGCAGACTTGACCTCCCATAACAGATTCTCGCCGGAGACCAACCTGGTGAATCGCAGTGAAGGCACCATCAGACTTACCCTCCATAACAGATTCCTGTTAAAGGATTTAAAGTTAATTCATTACAATTAGGGCCTCAAAAGGTCCTCCTGAGTCCTGTATTGTTATTTTTGGTCACTACCTCGGGGCGGGCGTGCATGCCTGCCTGCTGCCCTCCTTGCCTGGATGTGTGGTGGTAGCCGTTTCTCAGGCTCCAACTCCGGAACGCAATACAACCATCTACATTTTCAAACAATTGAAAAATACAACCATCTACATTTTCAAACAATTTAAAAATACATCTACATTTTAAAACAATTGAAAAATACAACCATCTACATTTTAAAACAATTGAAAAATACAACCATCTACATTTTAAAACAATTTAAAAATACAACCATCTACAGTTTCAAACAATTGAAAAAAAAGGCAAAAAACTTGCCCTCCGTAAAACATTCTTGGCAAATGCTTTCGACTTGGTTTGTCTTCCGCTGGGTCAAGGGTCCATCTGATCACAGATGCCTGGTCTGCAAAGCACGGTCAGGGCAGCTACAGCATGGGTCTCAGCAGGCTCCCACTTCAGGCCGGAATCCAACCTTCATTCCCCGCCCATTACCCGTGGTGACAATGTCAAACTTGCCCGCCTCCATATGATTCTCGTGAAAGGAATGTGGTGTCATCTTTGCCCGCCATAACTGGTTCTCGTTAAAGGATTTAAAGTACATTCATTTCAAATACAGCAAGCCCTCGATAGTCCTCCTGTATTGTTATTTTTGGTCACTACCTCGGGGTGGGCGTGCATGCCTGACTGCTGCCCTCCTTGGATGTGTAGTGGTAGCCGTTGCTCAGGCTCCACACCGGATTCCATCCCTCATTCCCCGGCCATTACCCGGGGTCACAAATGGCAGACTTGCCCGCCTCCATGTGATTCTCGTGAAAGGAATGTGGTGTCATCTTTGCCCGCCATAACTGGTTCTCGTTAAAGAATTTAAAGTACATTCATTTCAAATACAGCAAGCCCTCGATAGTCCTCCTGTATTGTTATTTTTGGTCACTATCTTGGGGCGGGCGTGCATGCCTGACTGCTGCCCTCCTTGGATGTGTAGTGGTAGCCGTTGCTCAGGCTCCACACCGGATTCCATCCCTCATTCCCCGGCCATTACTCGGGGTCACAATGCCAGACTTGCCCGCCTCCATAGGATTCTCATTGTAGCGGTACTGAACAAGTACCGCTACAAGTAGAAAATGTTATTTAAAAATAAAACGTAAGCTTTTTAACAATGCCATGGAAAGTTCAGAAGGCAGTCACACATTACCTGACATCACTGAGTGAGCTAGAGCAATCTCGCCATGTTGCGCAGTAGTCCAGCATGGCTGTCACTACACAAACAGCTGGTAACTTGCGGTGCGTTACACAGTTAGTTTGGTGCGTCAGTGTGAAGCAGTACTCTAATTACACTACCTGATTGATGTATACACATGCAAGATGTTTGAAAGCAAGTTAGGCCTGCAATTTAGCATTCAATGTGATTTCTGCCCTTAAAACGCTGTTTTGCTTCACATCCAGATTTTTCCCCGGGACTTTTGGCGTCTATCCCACTCGCCATGCCCCCCTCCAGGTGTTAGACCCCTTGAAACATCTTTTCCATCACTTTTGGGGCCAGCATAATTTTTTCTATTTTTCAAAGTTCGCCTCCCCATTGAAGTCTATTGCTGTTCGCGAACTTTTCCGCGAACCGAACCTTCCGCGGAAGTTCTCGAACGGGGTTCGCGAACCTAAAATCGGAGGTTCGGCCCATCACTAAGGAAGAGTTGTAAACATTAAAGCCTCTTTCACACTGTGATGTTTTCATTGAGTTGCGTTACCCTTTTTTACCGTAGGGAAAAGCTAAAGTAATGAAAACCTATGGGGCATTTCATACCTGCTGCAGTACGATGCGATGCGCCGGAAGCGTCCGATGTGACACAAAAGCATCAGCGTGTTACCGCTCGACAACTGGCTTGGCTATTTTAACATTGTGGTGCGATGTGATCATTTGTCACACCACACCTATAACGTTGGTTGCTGGTGTGAAACCGGCCTCAAGTTTTGCTGGGGGCTCCATGATTTCTAGTTACGCCCCTGGTGAGCATGGTCAAATAATGTGCGTGGTAAAAGAGTATACAGCAGTGGTGTAGCAATAGGGGATCAGGGCCGGCCTTAGGTTTCACAGCGCCCTGAGCGAAACCTGATTTTGGTGCCCCCCCCCATCCTCTTCGCAAGCACAAGTATCCATGTGCCTCAAAATTAAATAGTCACATGCATAGAGTTATTACAGCTAAATGGGGATTTGAAAGAAGGCTAGTGTCACCTAGGCCCCTAGTGTCTCTCTAGCCCTTGCCTACAACCTAAATACCTGGTGGATGATCCGGCTCTGGTCACATGCTTCCAGATAAAATATATTAGTCACATGCTTCTAGATAAAAGACTCAAATAGTTTCATGCCTCCAGATAAAAATAGAAACATACCATCAGATAATTCATTTAGACACATGCATTTCATTAAGTATTCACAAACCACCCAATAAAAGTAAAGTTGTCACAATCATCCAGATAAAAAAAAAATAAGCAGTTAAACACTTCCACAGAAAATAATAAAATAGCTAGTTGCCTCAAAATAAACAAATTAAATAGGCAGGTGCGTCAAGATAAAACAATTAAGTAGCAAAGTCCACCATGCATACATAAATTAAGTAGCCATGCTCCCCAAATAAAATAATCAGCAGTCTCTGGTTGGGTGCAGGGTGGCTGGGTCTGGGTGAAGTGTGGCTGGGGCAGGGTGAATTGTGGCTGGTGCAGGGTGGCTGGGACAAGGTGAAGTGTGGCTGGGGCAGGGTGGCCGGGGCAGGGTCCAGGATGGGTTCTCTGGGGCAGGGTGGCTGGGTCTGGGTAAAGGGTGGCAGGGTGCAGAATGGCTGGGTAAGTGTGGCTGGGTCAGGGTGGCAGGGACAGGGTGCAGGCTAAGTCTTGGTGCAGGGTGGGTGGGGCAGGGTGCAGACTCGGTCTCTGGGTGGGTGCAGGGTGGCTGGGGCAGGGTGAAGTGTGGCATGGGCTGGGGCAGGATGGCTGGGTGCAGGATGGATTCTCCGGGGCAGGGTGGCTGGGTCTGGGTAAAGAGTGGCTGGGGCAGAGTGGTTGGGTCTGGGTAAAGGGTGGCTGCAGGGTGGTTGGATGCAGGATGGCTGGGTCAGGGTGTAGGCTGGGCATCTAGGTGCAGGAAGGCTCGGGCAGGGTGAATAGTGGCTCGCTGGGTCAGGGTGCAGGCTGGGCATCTGGGTGCAGGAAGGCTTGGGCAGGGTGAATGGTGGCTGGCTGGGTCAGGGTGCAGGCTGGGCATCTGGGTGCAGGAAGGCTCGGGCAGGGTGAATGGTGGCTGGATCTGGATGCAGGCTGCATGCTATTACACACCTGTGTCCTGGTGCCGCTTCCCTGTCGCTGCTTTAGCCTCGTCTCTGACAGTATCATGGTAACAGTCAGACCACCTAGAGCGACAGAGAGGGCGCACACGCTACCCGCTCACAGGCAAACTCCAAATGTACCAAGCTGATGTCACTTGGAGTACAGCAGGTGGTAGGCAGTTAGAGCGCCCTCTCTGTCGCACTGATCTGACTAGGTGGTCTATTACCATGACGCCAGCGGAGACGCGGCTAAGTCAGAGGCGGAGGCGGGGGTTTGCGGCACCAGGAGGGAAGGCAGAAAGCAAAGCAGTGGCATGGGGGCTGGCATGGCACCCATGGTGAGATAGCATCCAGCCACTAGCCATGCATGCATCCCTCTACTGCACATGCGCCCCTGGAAGCCGGCACCCTGAGCAACCGCTCCGGTCGCTCAGGGCAAAGGCCGGCCATGTAGGGGATGCAGAGGTTGTGACCGCAACGGGCCCCTTGACCAGAGGGGCCCACTATTGGCCCTCCATCATCCATTTTATTTACTATTTTATTAAAGAATGGAGTTTGCCATGTATTCTCTAGTCTAGTGTGATATAGATTTAAGGTCGTGTGTCCCATCTTTCCATTATCTTTCCATTAGGGCCTGAGCTCACTAACGCAGTTGTGCGCAGTTGTGTCCGCTATTCAGAAACACATCAATGTTACAGATGCTGAAAAGCGGACACAACTGCGTACAACTGCGTTCAACTGCGTTAGTGGGCTCAGGCCCTAAGCGTACAAATGTGCTTCCATCATAGTAGTGAGCTAGAGAGCTCTTTAACTCTTTGCTGACCGCTCCACGCCAGCAGCCCCAGTACCGATCAACGCCAATTTGCGTGAAGTCCTGGGGCTGGGGTTTTGCAGGAGATCATGCGCGCCGATGCGCGTGCATCTCCGCTTGAATGATGGAGACTGATTAGAGGCAGTGCTGTACTGAGGACAGTCGTGCCACTCGGCTGTCCCCTTGGGAAGCACAGAGAGAGATCGGCTCCCATAGGCTGATGTCTACGCAAGGGGAGGGGATAAAAAAAATATAAAAAAATTGTAATATTTATTAAGAAAAAAAACTAATAAATAAAGAAAAAAATAAACAAACATCCCAGCAGGGATCAGAGTCCACCAATAGAAATCTCTGTTGGTGGGCAGAAAAGGGGGGGGATCACTTGTGTGCTGAGTTGTATGGCCCTGCAGCAAGCCCTTAAAGCTGCAGTGGCCTAAATTGTAAAACATAGCCGGGTCACTAGGAGGGTGTAAGCCTACGGTCCTGAAGGGGTTAACATAACATATAGAAAAGTAATTATATTGCTGCACCAAAATACAATATATAGCCTATATACTGTACCTTAAAGAGGAACTTCAGTCTAAACAAACATACTGTCATTAAGTTACATTAGTTATGTTAATTAAAATAGATAGGTAATATAATCTCTTACCCACCCTGTCTTAAAAGAACAGGCAAAGGTTTGTGATTTCATGAGGGCAGCCATCTTTTTGGGTGAAAGGAGGTGACAGGGAGCATGAGACACAGTTCCAACTGTCCTGTGTCCTGATCACCCCTCCCAGCTGCTAGGCAACAAGAACAACAACATCAGAAATCCCATCATGCTATGCACAGCATCAGGTAAAAATTGCCCGGGCAGTTGTCTTTGATGGGGCGGAGCTTAGCTTCTAAACAGCTAAAAATTAGGCTTGGCTATGAAAAACCAAGTTCTGATTCTGTGAACCTGTTAAAGAAACGCCAAGCCTTTTCAGTACTGCTAAGTAGATTTTTAGCCTGGAGGTTCACTTTAAAGTACTCCTGACCCCGACCTTGGCCCAGAAATTTTTAATATGGATTTTGTTACTGGTGCTGTGCAACTAGCACACAGCACCATCCTCCCCCCTCCAGTGCTCCCTGTAGCTCCCGTTCTGCTCAGTCGTAATCTTCGAATGAGCAGAACGTCGAATATGGGTGGGGGAAGTGGCAGGTCTTCCTCCCTTCTGCCCGTCCATAATTCAGCCTCCTCCACTCCCCGCTATAGTTCCCCTTATGATCTGCTGCACACAGCATGCCACGGAGCTGTGCTGTGTGCGGGCTTGTGATAATTGAGGTCGCTATCCTTTCAACCTCAATTACTACAAGCGCGCACATAGTGCAGCTCCCCTTCTCACTGTGTGCAGTGGATCATAAAGGGAACTATAGCGGCAAGTGGAGGGGGTGGAGTTATGGACGGGCAGAGGGGAGGAAGAGCTGCCACTTCCTCCCTGCCCATATTTGATCTCAGAACGGGGCCGCAGGGGGCGCCGGAGATAGGAGGATGGTTCTGTGTGCTAGTCGCACAGCACCAGTAACAAAATGATATTAAAAACATTGGCGCCAAGGTCAGGGTCAGGAGTACTTTAATGCAAGATGAGTCTAATTGGCTAATGACATGATACATTGGGAAGAGCAAAGTGGTAGGAAGCACCCAACATCTGACATCACGTGGTCACACGGTACCCTAGTGGATGGAGAAATTGGAAGGAGCACAGCTGGAGATAGGACAACCTAGTGAGTGGTAATTGGGATGCCGCTCACATTTGTAGTATTCTAAAAATTGTGAATAAATAAAGACTAGTAAACCAATAGAATTGCTCCACAAATGCAAGCACTGGAATAAACGAACTATAGAAAAAGCTACTGTTCTCCCTGGTGCCCTGGCTGGTCTTACCAAGTGCTGGTTCACAGTAACAGGAGAGGTTGCCATTAGGGATTACATGTATACATGTTGATAAGAAAATATTGAAGACAGGCTGAGATCAGTGGCTCGCAGCATTCAGGCAAAGTGGTGGACTAGCCAAGGTCAAGACAGGCTGGGCGCAGATGCAAAGTGTATCAGGTTAAGATGAGGGCTCCTGGAGCTCTGAAAAATGTAGCAACAGCCATCCATAGCTGGTACATGTAGAAACAATAGAAGACTAACTGGAGGTGAGGTATCTATCCAAAAAAGGCACCTGGAAATTTGGGCGCCCAGTAACGCCGATAATAAAATATCGGTATTAAAAACTGATATTTTACTACAAAAGAATAAAATATCGGTACTAAATACCAATATTTTACTATGGCCAAACCTAACTCTACTCTCACACAGACCCCTCACACCCGATGCCTAACCTTAACCCCTCATGCACCCTCACACACTACCTGCCTAATACCAACCCCCCCCCCCCCCGAACACACTACCTGCCTAATACCTAGCCCCCCCCCCGCACACACTACATGCCTGCTGCCTAAACCTTACCCCCCCCCCCTCCCCTGCACAAACTGCCTACCTGCCTCCTAATCTTTACCCCCTGCCCACACACACTATCTACCTAAAGTCTAAAGTGTAATCCTCAACCCCCCACCACACACACTACCTACCTAAAACCTAACCCTTACCCCCTGACACACAAACTACCTACCTAACGCCTAGCCCTTAACCCCCCCCCTCTCAACCTACCTAACCTTTACCTTTAACCCCCCCTGCACACACTACCTGCCTACTGCCTAAACTTAACCCCCCCCCCCCCCCGCACAAACTACCTACCTACTGCCTAATCCTTAGGGCCCCCCCCCCCCACACACACACACACACACTACCTACCTAAAGTCCAACCATTAACCCCACAACCACACAAACTACCTTACCCCTTAACCCCTCAACCTGCCCACACACAAACTACCTGCCTAATGCCTAACCCTTAACCCCCCCCCCCCCCCCGCACAGACTACCTACGTAATGCCTAACCCTTAACCCCCTCTGCACAAACTACCTACCTGATGCCTAAACCTCACACGCACTAGCTACCTAAGTGCCCATGTTCACTAGCCGCTGTGCGAACGCATCGCATACCTGGTAGATAAGAAACCTGCAAATTCTTGGGATCTGCCATAGGTGCCTAAAAATATCGGCATTTGGGTGCGAGCAGTGCCTCTTATATAGCGGGTGCTGTACCGTCGGCTTCTACTTACTGGGCTTCCAAATTCCCGCACCGACACCCAATTCCCGAATATTTTGCATTGGCGTCTATTGCGGTGTCCAATTAGTCCACTTGCTGTATCCACCTTTTTTTTTTACTGCTTTAGAAGGTGAGTACATGCTGAGAATTGCCTGCAAACCTGCACATACATTCCTTCTTTGCTGTTTAAAGTACTGCAACAGCACCACTTGTAGAATCGGCTGCATTTTGCTACTCTGCTTTCCATAAAACACATGACTATTCTGATCTGTCTTTGTTTCCTGGGCACAGACTGCAATAGACATGCTGTAATTTTACATATAAATATGCAGTTCAGCAACTGACTTGTTAATAAATTCCTGTAAATCCTCTGAGTGGGAGGAAGTCGTTCAGAAAAGTTCATTCTAATGGTGTCATGCTGGAATCTCTCACTTAGCTCAAAGCCCGTGGAAGAGTTGATGCAGATTCAGCTATAAGCAGACCATGATTTATAGACTTACAGTGAACTCCTACAGCTTTAACAAAAAAAAAGAAAAAAAGCCATGAGTGCAGAACAGAAAGGAAGGTCTGCGAGTATATGTGCACGCGCATCTCTTCTGGCAGGAGATACAGGGTTGCATTTTTCTCCTTCATGCCAAACTGCTTTGCAGGCAATTAGCAGTGTCCTCATTTAGTCTCTAGTCCCAAGAGGTAGGGAAAGTCATACATCATCTTGGAGAGCTGCTAATTATACAGCTGGATTACAGGTAGACTTTTGTAACTGGAAGACAGAGCTCTGCAAAACTCTTGTCTCTCTTCCAATAAGCAGGCAGGAGGAAGGGATTTCTTGAAAGTCTGCCCACAGTCTACAACCTCGACAGCTATGAAGTCAAGCAGGGGAAATCTTTATTGAGCTGGGATCATTTCTCATACTGTAACTAAACTCCAAAGCAAGGAAAAGCTTGTATCCTTTTAGTTTAACAAATGGGCATGTTAAGCTATCATCTGTCATTAGGGACTGAAATGGTCTGCTGGTTTAACCATGCGAATACAATCGCGGAAAGAAATTAATTTTATGCATAAGCTATTTTTACCAGTATTAAGTAATGGATCAGCGGCAATTTCTTCGTTAACCTTTTTTGATAATTTCCCTGGCATAATGAGCAGGGAGGGGAGGTGGTGCTGCTAGGAAACAGGCCAACGTATTCTGCTGCATCTTTATTCACCCAAGTGTGACGCTTTTAGAATTTGCGGCTCCAAAGGTCCATCCGATTTGGATCTAAGATCTCATAAGATTATTTGCCTTGAGCAAAATCTAATCACCCTCTGAGAATTTTCAAAAACCCCTTACATATTATCAGCTTGCCAGCGGAGCATAAAAGTTGGTATTAGCAGTAAGATTAAAACTAGATATCTATTTCAGTAATAGAATATAATGCAAACATGCGGTGAAAACAAATTAATGAGAAAAACAAATGTATCTGTAGTCCTAATCCCTAATAGGACTTTCCTGGAATTCCGTAGTCTTAATTTGGTTTTAAAGGTTAACATTTTTAATTGTCTTAGGTGTCTTAGGTAAATGACTGCAGTTTTATTCAGCTGCTATAAGGATAAATCTTGAACTATTGAATTTTTAAGCTGTTCTTTGCGCTCAAACATGTTTCTCAGCAACACAGGAGTTTTATGAGCTCTAATTGGTTATCAGTGAGCGATACATTGTAGTCAGATTGCAAAGAAACTGTCACTTAGAGCCATGGGTTCTTAACACAGTGAGAAAAAAAGGAAACAGGAACACGGATAAGTTCTATGTAGGATTAGCACCGTTCATATACACCAGGGGTGCCCAATAGGTCGATCGCGATCTACCGGTAGATCGCGACCGCCTGATCGGTAGATCGCGGCCTCTTGGCCGCGTCCCATTGAATTTAGCAGCCAGCAGCTGTATATCGCAGTTTCTGCTGCTGGCCGCTGGAGAAGAGAGACTGGCCAATCAGGGGAGGGGAGGAGAGAGCCTGGCCAATCAGGGGAGGGGAGGAGAGAGCCTGGCCAATCAGGGGAGGAGAGGCGCGCAGCCAATCAGGAGAGGAGAGGCGCGCAGCCAATCAGGAGAGGAGAGGCGCGCAGCCATTCAGGAGAGGAGAGGCGCGCAGCCATCCAGGAGAGGAGAGGCGCGCAGCCAATCGGGACTCGGAGAGCCGCTCAGCCAATCGGGTGGAGAGGCGGAAAACTTCCGAGTTCCGACTCCACTCATGCTGCCCACCGGAGCCAGGCCTGAAGACCTGGACGCCACCGGCCCTATATCCAGGTAACCTATACTGAAGGGACCTATACCCGGCTAACCTATACTGAAGGGACCTATACCCAGCTAACCTATACTGAAGGGACCTATACCCGGCTAACCTATACTGAAGGGACCTATACCCTGCTAACCTATCCTGAAGGGACCTATACCCAGCTAACCTATACTGAAGGGACCTATACCCTGCTAACCTATACTGAAGGGACCTATACCCGGCTAAACTATACTGAAGGGACCTATACCCGGCTAAACTATACTGAAGGGACCTATACCCGGCTAGCCTATACTGAAGGGACCTATACCTAACTACATTTCCGGGGGGGGGGGGGGAGGTGCATTTGAAACATCGGTAGATCTCCTGGCCTCGGCGAATTTTAAAGTAGCTCGCGAGCCGAAAAAGTGTGGGCACCCCTGATATACACATTAATGTTACATGTAACTTCAGGGTCTTAAAACACTTGATGACCACAGGTTCATACCCACTTAGTGACCAGGCGATTTTTTTACAGTTCAGCACTTCGCAACTTCAACAGTTTATTGCTCAGCCATACAACTTACCACCCAAATGAATTTTACCTAATTTTCTTTCCACTAATAGAGCATTATTTTGGTGGTCTCTGATTTGCTGCTACGATTAGCAGTTTTTTTTTTATTAATTAGAAAAGGTCAATTTTGTTTTAAAAGAAAAAACCCTCTTTCTTTTATTCCCTCCCCTTCCCCCTTAAATTGGCCCTAGTCTGCGATCCATACACTACAGTACATCAGCCTATGCATGGGATTAGATAGTGAGCCATTAGGAGGGACAGTTAAGTGACAGGGCTGTCCCTTGTACAGTGCTGCACTAGATTGCAGTGCTGTACACTTATTTACAGGTATTTGCATTTTTTCACTACAGCCTGCCAGCTCCAATCGCGGCTGGCAGGCTGATCATGGATTCCCGCTCTGTTTCCTAGCAGGGAACGTGCGCGCGTCCAAGTGCGCGTTCCCTGCTAACCCCGCTTTCAGGACTTTGAAGCCAATCGTCGTTAGGCGGTCCTGGCGGCGCCACTCTCCCACCTCCCATCGGTGTGAGGCGGTCTGGAGGTAGTTAAGAAATATTTAATCCACTTGACAAGAAAAGGATTTCCTCTTTTGTACACACTATGCAATTTGTATAATGGCACTGGAGTGGGACAAGAGCACAACACTTGCAGATTGTGCAAGGCTACACTTAAAAGTTTAACTGAGCTTAAAAACAATTTTCCATAGAACACATAGGCTCTTAAGCTATTAACATTTTCTCCTAAATTTTCTTTGAGGAGATTTTAACAATTTTTCAGCACATGAACAAGTACAGTACTTATTTTGAGTAATTTCTTGCATTGTGGGAGCTTTAAATGCATTTTATTGGTAAGGTTTCAAAATATCTCCTTGGAGAAAAGTTAATATGATACAGACCATAGTCACTCATCCAAAGAGCCTATGCATTATTGATACTTACTCCCATAAGTAAAACATTGCAAAACCTTGTTTACAATATTTGTAAATTGGCACTGCTTTATAATTGCAGTTACTACACAGTGCCTCCATTTAATGCCAGTCCAATGCTCGTCTGAACCGTCCCTTATATACCAAGTTAATTCCTGTGCTGGTATGGAGATCGCACATCTTATCCCACATCCCATCTTGGGCTCATACTAAACAGATGCCTTCAGATCTCTGACGTGGTGCTCTGCCCCTCCTCTTTCTCATATCTACAAACAAGTGAGAGCATTGCTACTGACAGCTGAGGTACTCTCACTGTTTGTATCTAACTGGCAGGAGCAGGAAGGAGCCCCTAATGAGAGACAGGAAGGCCACTCACTCAGTGTGATTCTAAGGGCTTCTGGGGGCACAAAAAGGTTTTGGAGTATTATGAGGCCTCTTTCACACAGGAGGCTGAAGGCAGTGAATTCACTGCCTGTCAGCTGCTCCCATGCAATGGGCAGGCAGGCACTTGCTGGCGTTTTGTACCGGCAATAAAAAGGGGGTCCCCAGTGGAGTCACATGTTACAGTTTTTTTATGCCGGATAACCACTGCATGTCATCGCTTGGCATTTTGATTGCACCTTTATGGCACTCATGAGTAGTAGTAGTAGTAGTAGTAGTAGTAGTAGTAGTAGTAGTAGTAGTAGTAGTAGTAGTAGTAGTAGTAGTAGTAGTAGTAGTAGTAGTAGTAGTAGTAGTAGTAGTAGTAGTAGTAGTAGTAGTAGTAGTAGTAGTAGTAGTAGTAGTAGTAGTAGTAGTAGTAGTAGTAGTAGTAGTAGTAGTAGTAGTAGTAGTAGTAGTAGTAGTAGTAGTAGTAGTAGTAGTAGTAGTAGTAGTAGTAGTAGTAGTAGTAGTAGTAGTAGTAGTAGTAGTAGTAGTAGTAGTAGTAGTAGTAGTAGTAGTAGTAGTAGTAGTAGTAGTAGTAGTAGTAGTAGTAGTAGTAGTAGTAGTAGTAGTAGTAGTAGTAGTAGTAGTAGTAGTAGTAGTAGTAGTAGTAGTAGTAGTAGTAGTAGTAGTAGTAGTAGTAGTAGTAGTAGTAGTAGTAGTAGTAGTAGTAGTAGTAGTAGTAGTAGTAGTAGTAGTAGTAGTAGTAGTAGTAGTAGTAGTAGTAGTAGTAGTAGTAGTAGTAGTAGTAGTAGTAGTAGTAGTAGTAGTAGTAGTAGTAGTAGTAGTAGTAGTAGTAGTAGTAGTAGTAGTAGTAGTAGTAGTAGTAGTAGTAGTAGTAGTAGTAGTAGTAGTAGTAGTAGTAGTAGTAGTAGTAGTAGTAGTAGTAGTAGTAGTAGTAGTAGTAGTAGTAGTAGTAGTAGTAGTAGTAGTAGTAGTAGTAGTAGTAGTAGTAGTAGTAGTAGTAGTAGTAGTAGTAGTAGTAGTAGTAGTAGTAGTAGTAGTAGTAGTAGTAGTAGTAGTAGTAGTAGTAGTAGTAGTAGTAGTAGTAGTAGTAGTAGTAGTAGTAGTAGTAGTAGTAGTAGTAGTAGTAGTAGTAGTAGTAGTAGTAGTAGTAGTAGTAGTAGTAGTAGTAGTAGTAGTAGTAGTAGTAGTAGTAGTAGTAGTAGTAGTAGTAGTAGTAGTAGTAGTAGTAGTAGTAGTAGTAGTAGTAGTAGTAGTAGTAGTAGTAGTAGTAGTAGTAGTAGTAGTAGTAGTAGTAGTAGTAGTAGTAGTAGTAGTAGTAGTAGTAGTAGTAGTAGTAGTAGTAGTAGTAGTAGTAGTAGTAGTAGTAGTAGTGAATTGCCTGACAAATTCGCAGCTTTCAGTTTGAAAGGTATCTAAAGTTAATTAAAGGCACTTTAAGACTTCTATAACAAAAACATCTTGCTTTAAAATGTTTGGCAACATGACCTGAAGAAGGCCAAGTGAAAGATTTGACATCGGACCATTGGGGCAGGGCTGCCACTGGTTGGCTCATGAACATTTACGAAAGCAAAATTATGCATTATGATTACTAGCAGCCACTCACTATTTTACCTGTAAAATTATTACAGTGCTATGCAAAATTGGAGCTCATCACTAGTGCTGCTAATGGCTGCTAATGCAGGGTCAGAAAAGAAGGGTGTGGAGTTTGCAAAAATTCTTAGAGGCACCATAGTAACATATAGTAGAATGCAGTCAATTATTCAGGATACCCACTTTAACATTAATTATCCTGGTTTCAGCATCAAAAACACTTTCCTATATCTATATATTGCGGTTAATTATTATTATTATTGATTTATAAAGCGCCAACATATTCCGTGGCGCTGTACAAAGTAAGAAACAAACATGGGGTACATAATACAGACAATGGTGTACACTAATATACAAGATACATAATTAGTGACAAAATACAAAAAATGATACAGCATACAGAATACAAAATACAGAATTGGTAATGACTGATAAAAGTAACATGATGAATAAAATGTATAATGATTTCCAAGACACAAAAGGGGGAGAGAGCCCTGCCCTTGTGAGCTTACAATCTAAAGGGAATGGGGGTAAACAAGAGGAGGGGTAGTATACGATAAAATATATAAAGGCAGTGTATACAATGAACAGAGGTGCCAAAAGTATAAGATTAGATTAAATGAGCTTAAAAACCAACTTAAATGGCAAAATTGAAGGAGGAAGTGGTGGTCTTACCTCCCTCAAGCAGACACGACAACGACTGCGATTCAGACAGTCAAACACATTTATTAGGAACTCCAAAAAGAAATGCAACGCGTCTCGCAGGTTCAACCCCGCCTCATCAGGCAACATAGGGAGGAGTATCAAACAATCTGCACAAGGATTCAAATTAAGCGCCTATGTTGCCTGATGAGGCGGGGTTGAACCTGCGAGACGCGTTGCATTTCTTTTTGGAGTTCCTAATAAATGTGTTTGACTGTCTGAATCGCAGTCGTTGTCGTGTCTGCTTGAGGGAGGTAAGACCACCACTTCCTCCTTCAATTTTGCCATTTAAGTTGGTTTTTAAGCTCATTTAATCTAATCTTATACTTTTGGCGCCTCTGTTCATTGTATACAATTTTGAGTCCACCCTTGGTGGAGGGTTGCTACCCTTCCTGTCTACAGAGAGCGACTTCTTAATCCTGAGTGGGGTCAGGACAATCTCCCCACCTGCCTTTACAGTGGTTGCCTGCTGGTGACCCTGACTTGTGAGTATCTAGCAATACAAACTTATTGCCACCTTGTCCAGTACGAATTACACTATTGGGGCTCTTGGTGTTCCCTGTTTTTATAAAGGCAGTGTGTTTTAGGATACCTAATAGGAGTGCAATTTGGTATTAGGACAAAGGGAAGTAGCCTAAGGTAGCTAATATGCTTGTCGGCAGGGTCGGACTGGGACACTAAGGGCCCACCAAGGAAGTTTAAGCCTGGCTGGCGGCAGATAATCCCACAAAATGCAATCTGGCTGGCGGCAGATAACCCCACAAAGGAAGGTCCCAGTTAGTGGGGGCCCCCCAGAGCTGAGGAGGGGTCACAGCGCAGGAAGGGGGGAAATTGTGCACAGAGCGGCGGGGAGGAAAGCCCCCCCTCCTAGAGGCCCCCCTTCCACGCTCCCCCCCCCAGCCCAGCGGCATGCAGCCTTATTGCTCCTCTGAGCATGCCGATTCCTCGCTGCTGCCGCTGGCTGGCTGCAATTTTAAAAGGAGGGGGAGCGCAGAAGGGGGGGCCCCTAGGTGAGGGAGGGGGGAGGCTTCCCTCCTCACCGCCGCTCTGGTCACAATTTGCCCCCTTCCTGCGCTGTGCCCCCCTCCTCAGCTCAGGGCAGCCAGGGCCCATTCGGTGAGTCAGTACGACCCTGCTTGTCGGAACAAATTCGGTTTTAGAGAGCGTTTAAAGGTAACAAAGGTTGGCGAGTGATGGATGTGTTGTGGGAGGGCATTCCAGAGAAGGGGTGAAGCGCGTGAAAAATCTTGTAAGCGTGAATGTGAGGAGGTGATTCTAGAGGAGAACAACAGAAGATCGTGTGCAGATCTGAGATTGCGATTGGGTTTGTATCTGGAAATTAGTGAGGATATGTACCGGGGAGAGAGATTGTTAGGAAGGTTAGGAGTTTGAACTGGATCCTCTGGTTAATTGGCAGCCAGTGAAGAGCTTGACAGAGAGGGTCAGCAGAGGAAGATCGGGAAGATGTAGTATGTAGTCCCGCTCTCCTACTTATGCTTAGCCTAGGCTGTTTAGCTATGTGGAATTCTCCTCCCATTCTGGGAGATCAGGTATTATTTGTATTTGGTTCAGAATTATCAGAGACAAACATTCCACAGAACTGCACCTTATCAGTAATGTGATACATTTCCGAATGTAAATTCAGGGAGAGGAAAGCTTTTACAATAAACAAACACTGACTAAATAATTTATAAATAAATATTGCAACAAATAAGCAGTTTTATTCATTACATTATTTTCACTACAGTTTCACTTCAGTTCCTCTTGAAAGAGATGCTGTGAGGAAAAAAAGTGTCCAGTTTGGGTACTTACCTTGGTCGGGACCCTCTGAAGCCTGTCGACATAGCTTGGACACACTGCAAAGACGGCTCATGTCTGTGCACTAGCACAAAGCCGGATAGGTACGGGAGTGTGGCCCTAAGCTGTGGGAGTCCTGGCGCTGGAACGGTGAGGCGGACAAGGAAAGCTCCTGGAGGATCCAGAGGCTATCTCCTACTAAGGTAAGTGCTCAAATTGGGCACTTTTTTTCTCACAGGTTCTCTTTAAAGAGAATCTGTACTCTAAAATTCTTACAACAAAAAGCATACCATTCTATTCATTATGTTCTCCTGGGCCCCTCTGTGCTGTTTTTGCTACTCTCTGCTGCAAACCTGGTTTGTAATTGCCAGTTTTAGGCAGTGTTTATAAACAAACTAACCAGCTTGTGATAGGCTCACATAAGCAGAGTGTGTGAGTCATACAGAGCCTGCAGGGGGCCTGGAGAGGGTGTGTATAGCTTCTATCCAATCACAAGCAGCCCTGCACATTCCAGTCTGAGTGCCTCAGCCTGACAGAGGAGAGAAGATTAGATCATATAACAGAGATAATACAGTCACTGTGCAAGTAGGAAAGGCTGCAGTAAGCCAGACCACATTAGAACAGGCATAGGAACTTATAGGATAGAAGAAATAAGGATGAACATTTTGTTACAGAGCCTCTTTAAGTAAATTGTAGGGACATCTGTTTGTATGCTAGGATCTCAGGTGAAACAGCCTTGAATGGGCCCCTGAGTCAAGTTCAGTCTAGCATGTATACGAGGCTTTAGGCCACGGCTTATGTGGCTTTTGCAGAAATGTGGCCCTTCCTTTCATTCAATAACACTCGGCTTAAAAAAGTAATGGTGTTCAAAAACACCTCCATAATTTTTTATAAGAACACACTCTTGGATTCAGAAAAATAGGAACATGCACAGACATTTCAAGCATGAATATAAGCTTTTTAGTTCTTTTTAAATGACATTTTTTATGTATAACGAGTACTGCATGTGATTACCTGAACTGGTCATTTGTCAGGAAATAATATAAAACACATTTCTCTCTGGCAGTTCTATAACACAAGAGCTAGATCTTAAATAGGTATAGGGACTTGCTAACTTTAACCAGCTGCAAACTCACACCAACGTTTTGCACGCTATTTTCTTTCACAAGTTGGTCCCGTGACAGTATAAGGATGCATACTGATTGTTTTCATATTGCTTGTGAAACATAGACAGCTGTACATATTGAAGTCTTAACATAATTAAAAAAAATAATATGAAAAATAGTAGTAACTGGCAAGTAGAGGGGAAATAATACTATTAACTTATAATGTGTATTTGTAGAAAGTAGAAGTCTTGAATTGCACTAGAATGCCTCAGCTTAGCAAAGCAAAGGGATGCCCATATCCTGCAGTGTTCTGGCCAACAATAGCAGAATCCTATCTTTGTTTCCACTGTTTGGATGACCACAGAAAATAATTGTTTCTTATCCCAACAATTGCCCTCCTAAATGCCCCCTGCTTAGTAACATACAGTTAACTGTTTCCAGACTCCAGCAGTGTACAATAAACAGGATAGGGTGTGTAAAAAATTATCCATGTCAGCCTGAGTCCATGTAGGCGTTAAGTAAACCACGGGTCTGATCTATTTACCATAAATACCTCACAATCCTTGCAAGATCCCTTGTTAATGTATCTGAATGACACTTACATTTGTAAAATAATCTCTCTACAGCCTTCTGATTCTATGTTCTAAAAATGTCGGTCAACAGGCGTAGAGTGTGAAGAAGGTTTAAAAGCTTTCAATTAGCCAATAAACTACAGCTTGTATTTTACAGACAGGACGTTCTGAATCAGGATAATAATCCCCAAATGGGACTCACCAGCCAGCCATCGTTCCCCCTTTTTCAAATATAGTACTGTGAATTTAGTACATCCCATAATCCTTGTGGCAGTGATTATCAAAATACTAATGTAATTCAATAAAATTAAAATTATTATTGGAACTTGGCACTTTATAAATCAATAATAATAATAATAATAATTACACATACTCAACAACATCTCCCATTTTCCCACTTTACACAAAACAAAAGCCTGTACTTTTGTTAATATAGGACAAAAATGTATATTTGCAAAAATATACTTATGTAATGGTTGAAAAACATGAATATGCATACACATAAATCCTCCTCAATTATTCAGTCGAATCCGACTCTTGATTCTGCTTAGAGATGGCCCGAACGGTTCGCCGGTGAACAGTTCCCGGCGAACTTCGGTGGTTCGCGTTTGCGAGTGAACGCGAACTTTTCCGGAAGTTCGATTCACCCCATAGCGCATCATTAGGGTCAACTTTGACACTCTACATCACAGTCAGCAGGCACATTGTAGCCAAACAGGCTACACTCCCTCCTGGAGCCCCACCCCTTATAAAGGGCAGGCAGCGTCAGGCTTTTCACTCACTCGTGTGCCTGCAGTTATTAGAGAAGGGAGAGCTGCTGTGCAGAGACCTATAAGGAAAGCTTAGTTAGGCTCTTGTAGGCTTCTTAGCTTGCTCCTTGCTGATCCTTATTGCTAAAAAAGCACCCCTCAACAGCTCTTTTGAGAGTTAATCTTGTTCTTGTGATCTATTTTTGTGTGTGTGTGTGTGGCCCACTTGCATTATATACAGCCCTGTCAGTCAGTCGCAGCTGGCCTTTGGCCCCTTGGTGGTATAATTACTACTATGCCAGGTGCACATTGTAATACCCATCACTGCATATACCTACCTGTTGTTCACTGCAGTGCACCCACCTACCTACGTGAGCGCACGCAGTGTCACTGTGCCTGTCTGGTACCTGTCTGTGTGTGACAGGTGCACATTGTAATACTCATCACTGCATATACCTACCTGCTGTTCACAGTGCACCCACCTACCTACGTGAGCGCACGCAGTGTCACTGTGCCTGTTCGGTACCTGTCTGTGTGTGACAGGTGCACATTATAATATGTGATGGGTGATGTCACAGCATAACGCAATAAAGGTACCACTGCCAGTAATCCTTCTCCCATTTCCACGCAGGCAAGGACAGGACGCTCCAGCGATCTCATGGTGATGTTGGACATTCGGACATTCTTTAGTCCAACTCCTCACCTTAGTGCATCCGAATCCACCCTCCACCAACGTCTGGACCAGCAGGTAGCCGACTACCTGGCCTTAAGTGTGGATGTAGACACCGTGAGCAGCGATGAACCTTTGGACTACTGGGTGTGCAGGCTGTGGCCAGAGCTGTCCCAATTTGCCATCCATCTATCTTGCCCTGCCTCAAGCGTCCTGTCAGAAAGGACCTTCAGCGCAGCTGGAGGCATTGTCACTGAGAAGAGAAGTCGCCTAAGTCACAAAAGTGTTCAGTACCTCACCTTTATCAAAATGAATGAGAAATGGATCCCAGAGGGCTACTGCCCGCTTGAAGACTAAGTCAGTCCCCACCAGGGGCGGACTGACCATTAGGGCACTCGGGCATGGACCGAGGGCCCGTGGTCAGGGGGGGCCCGCCACCCGCCATAGAACCCTGAGCAGCCAGGAGGGGAGACAGCCAGTGAAGGAGGGCGATGGGCATAGCAGCGGAGAAGGAGGGAAGTTTCCCCCCCTTCTCTCACCTTGGGGCCCCCCTTCCTGGCTCTCCCCTCCATAATCTGTAATGTGTCGGACAGCTGGAAGCGGCTGACAGCGGGCAGAGACGCTGTTCAGCCACCGGAGGGATCGCTGATCTGTGTGCAGCTAGTGTGGGCTTGAGAAGCCCAGACTAGCTGCACACAGATCAGCAATGCCTCCGGTGGCTGAACAGCGGTAAGTCTCCGCCCGCTGTCAGCCGCTTCCAGCTGTCCGACACATTACAGATTACGGAGGGGAGAGCCAGAAAGGGGGGCCCCAAGGTGAGAGAAGGGGGGGGGAACTTCCCCCCTTCTCCGCTGCTATGCCCATCGCCCTCCTTCACTGGCTGTCTCCCCTCCTGGAGACACCTACAAGCCTGGCTGCTTATACTGGGGGCACTTATAGACCTAGCTACATATACTGAGGGCACCTATAGACCTGGCTATACTGGGGAGACCTATACACCTGGCTGCATATACTGGGGAGACCTATACACCTGGCTGCATATACTGGGGGCACTTATACACCTGACTACATATACTGGGGGCACTTATAGACATAGCTACATATACTGGGGGAACCTATAAACCTGGCTATACTGGGGACACCTATACACCTGGCTGCATATACTGGGGAGACCTATACACCTGGCTATACTGGGGAGACCTATACACCTGGCTACATATACTGGGGGCACTTACAGACCTGGCTATACTGGGGAGACCTATACACCTGGCTGCATATACTGGGGACACCTATACACCTGGCTGCATATACTGGGGGCACAACAGACCTGGCTATACTGGGGAGACCTATACACCTGGCTGCATATACTGGGGAGACCTATAAACCTGGCTGCTTATACTGGGGGCACTTATAGACCTAGCTACATATACTGAGGGCACCTATAGACCTGGCTATACTGGGGAGACCTATACACCTGGCTGCATATACTGGGGGCACTTATACACCTGACTACATATACTGGGGGCACTTATAGACCTAGCTACATATACTGGGGGCACTTATAAACCTGGCTATACTGGGGACACCTATACACCTGGCTGCATATACTGGGGAGACCTATACACCTGGCTATACTGGGGAGACCTATACACCTGGCTATACTGGGGAGACCTATACATCCGACTGCATATACTGGGGGCACCTATATACCTAGCTGCATATACTGGGGGCACCTATACACCTGGTTGCATATACTGGGGGCACCTATAGACCTGGCTATACTGGGGACACCTATACACCTGGCTACATATACTGGGGACCCCTAAAGACCTGGCTATCTATACAGGAGACACCTATAGACCTGGCTATCTTAACTGGGGACATCTATAGACCTGGCTATCTTAAATGGGGACATCTATAGACCTGGTTATCTGTTCTGGGGACACCTGTAGATTATCTTATTTATACTGGGGACACCTATAGACCTGGATACCTGCACTGGGAAAACCTATAGACCTGGATACTTCCACTGGGGATACCTTTTGACCTGGTTACCTATACTGGGGGCACCTATTTTGGGGGAACTGCTGCCAGATTAACTATTTTTGGGGAACTGCTGCTGCCAGATTAAGTGTATTTTGAGAAACAGCTGCCAGATTATGTGTATTTTTGGGGAACCGCTGCCAGATTGTGTATAATGGGGGAACTGCTGCTTCCAGATTCTGTGTATTTTGGGGAACCACTGCTGCTACATGTATTTTTGGTGATCCGCTGCCAAATTATGTGTATTTGGGGGAACCGCTGCTGCCAGATAACGTCTATTTTGGGGGAACAACTGCCATATTATCTGTATTTTGGAGGAACCTCTGCCAAATTGCATGGATTTTTGGTGAAATGCTGTCAGATTACATGTATTTTGGGGGGAAACACTATGGCAGAGTTCAGACTTCCCCGGCAGACCTTTTACACCACTGCTAAGGTCATGTATATTTTGCCCCACCCATGACCACGCCCACATTCTTTTGCGTGACCACACCCATGATTATATCTTAGTCTGTAAAAATATAACGTGAAAGGTGGGAAACACTGGTATGGGGGCCCCATAATCTACTATTGCCCGGGGGCCCCATGAGTTGTCAGTCCACCCCTGGTCCCCACCCACAGCATCTCTGCCTGCACATCGTGTGACTGCCTGCCCCAAAACTAAGTCGGTCCCCACACAGCACCTCTGCCCGCAGGCCGTTTGGCTGCCTTCTCCGCCACCACCAACAGGGTCCAGGACTCCAGATGGATTCCTGAATTTATACCACTTTTTCTGGTGCGTGTACATGCCTGCCTAATTTTTCTGGCTGCACTGCAGCTGCAACAACAAAACAAAAGGCATGTACATGTGCCAATTCCCCTTTGTGATGATTACCTTGCCGTGGTGAAGGGGCTTGCGTATCACAATGAAGCAATGACCGACGGCTATATGAGTGTCTGGGGGGGAGGGGGGCACACCCAAGATAATAAGGTTGTTGCTTCATTGTGGACAGACCAAATTTGATCAGCTGGACAGTCACTGTTGTTCTATCATTGAGCTACCCCAGCCCGGCGACCATATGGGCTTGAAACCCGCCACGGCCTGCACTCTCGCCATGGTGCGCACCAGTCCAGCATGGCTGTCACTACACAAACAGCTGTTTGCGGTGCGTTACACGGTGAGTTTGGTGTGTCAGTGTGAAGCAGTACTCTAATTACAGTCCCTGATTGATGTATACACATGCAAGATGTTTTAAAGCACTTTAGGCCTGCAATTTCGCATTCAATGTGATTTCTGCCCTTAAAATGCTGCCTTGCGTCAAATCCAGGTTTTTCCCCGTGACTTTTGGCGTCCATCCCACTCATCCATGCAAAAACTCAGATGTTAGACCCCTTGAAACATCTTTTCCATCACTTTTCTGGCCAGCCTAAGTGTTTCTAGTTTTCAAAGTTCGCCCCCCACCCCCATTGAAGTCTATTGTGGTTCGTGAACGTTCGCGCGAAACGAACTTTTGCGGAAGTACGCGTTCGTGGTTCACAAACTGAAAATCGGAGGTTCGGGCCATCTCTAATTCTGCTTTATACTATAGAACACCCATCCAATCCAGGGATATCACATTAGTCATACATCTACGTCCAGTAGCAACTATTGTGAACATATAAAATGTTCAGTCTTCACTGGTCAGTCTAATAACATGGCCAAGCTCACTCAATCAGTAGGTAACCTGGACGTCCCATTCGCCCACCAGTCTTATTTGGTTATATGGATGCAAGGGTCCCTCAAATTACAACAACCAGAAGATAGATAGCATATCTCTGCTTTCCACACCACCACCATTGGTGTATCCCACATGACCTTCTCCAATCAGAGTCTCCACATAAGCAGAACTGTGTGCTTAAAGGGAACCTTAACTGAGAGAAATATGGATGTTTCCTTTTAAACAATACCAGGTGCTTGTCAGTCCTGCTGATCTCTTTGGTTGCAGTGTTGGCTGAATCACACACCTGAAACGAGCATGCGGCTAATCCAGTCTGACTTCAGTCAGAGCACCTGATCTGCATGCTTGTTCAAGGGCTGTGGCTAAAAGTATTAGAGGCACTGGATCAGTAGGAGAGTCAGGCAACTGGTATTATTTTAGAAAGAAAAATCCAGATCCCTCTCAGTTTAGGTTCCCTTTAATATAAACACCACCACTGTATGAAACCACTAATTGCCCTCACAAGACTCTATACTAGTCTATGTCAGGCTAGTTAATGCACTTGTTTGGGCAGCATTACCAGGCCCATCTGCATCACCGCCATTTGTTTTATCTCTATTTTTATCTATTAAAGAGGTGTCTGTTAAAGTGGTCTAAAACTCTAACATAACATTCAATAACACTGACATAACATTCAATAAAAATGTGCTTTTATACTTTTTATTATTCATACAGTTATCATATTTGCTTTTGTGCATAAGTAATATTGTCTGTCTGCAAAGTTTACAAAGTGTAGTTTTTCTTGCCCTGAAAGCTGCCATTGCATTGTATTATAACTGCTTTTAATTATATTTTAAAATCTTCTAATGAGTTGTTCTGAACTGTGTGAATGCCTGAAGCAGAGACAGCTTCTCAAAAATGTTTTTTACTTGTTACACACACATGTATCAACATTAGAATATAAACAAATATACTGTTATCTCCAGTTTGGATGCAGATTTGAAGCTGAATAGCAGGACAAAGTGCTTTGTTTAATCATTTTAGTGATGTTCTGCTAAAAAAAATTTCTGGGATAGTAGTTTTAAAGCTGTGAGGAATATTTTAGAGCAAAGTAGAAATGCTGACTTTCAGACCAATTTCAGCCACACCAGCACTCCAACCATGTCCACAAATAATGTGCTGAATGTGTGCTGATCCCTTTTTTTCTTACTGTTCATAAGACCTCCCCAATTTTCTTCCTGGTTGTAAAATGTTTCTCTATCCTTTTTATTGCCCCTTTCCAAATGTCACCAAACACTGTGTATGCAAGGCCAAATTTGTAATTTTCCCCATCCAAAGCCCACCTTCAGCTACTGTATCTACAGAACTCAAATGGAGCATGCAGGCATGTTGTAGCACAGGATGCATGAGAGAAGTCCTACAGGCCAAGGCAATATGTGTGAGGTTAGAAGCTCACAGTATCCAAGGGCTAGACAAGAGCAGGTCAAGATACACACAATCAGGGTTGGTCCGAGCCGCAATCAAAGGTCAAAAGACAGGCAAGGTCATTACACAAGAGCTGTCCCTTAATCACACCCAGCAGAGTAGCACACAAGTGATTTAACGCTATCTTTGGTGGGGATGCACTGGACAGGGCAAAGCTTTATTGTGGCAGTGACAAATCTTAAGTCCAAACAACTCATTGGCTGAGCTATTAACAGAGTAGCCTGCTGGCCACTCATAAAACCAATAGGCAACTCTCCTCTGGCAGCCAGCAGTGGTGCCAGAGGGAATAAGACAAGTGCACACTCTTGGGAACGTACACACTCAAGCATGCCCAACCATGCAGAGTGGAGGAAGAATAAGCCCACTGCTTATTCTTCTCTTCTGTCCCAGCTCTTCTCTTCTCTCCCAGCTCTTGGGAGAACCGGAGGCTGCGATGCAAAGCTAAATAGGTGAGTTCCTAGCAGTAGGAAGTTGCCTCTTAAAGCACAACTGAAACAACAAGGATATGAGGGTTGCCATATTTATTACCTTTTAAGCAATACCAGTTTCCTGGCTACCCTGCTGATCCTCTGTCTCTAATACTTTTAGCCATAGACCCTGAACAAGCATGCAGCAGATCAGGTGTTTCTGACATTATTGTCAGATCTGACAAGATTAGTTGAATGCTTGTTTCTGGTGATTTAAGTGTTCTGTGTTTGTTTGTTTGTTTGTTTGTTTGTTTGTTTGTTTATTGAGACACTACTGCAGCCATATAGATCAGCAGGCCTGCCGGGCAACTGGTATTGTTTAAAAGGAAATACATATGGCAGCCTCCATATATTTCTTACTTCAGTTGCCCTTTAAGTATGAACAAGTCATTTCATTTGAAACACATTCAACCTCTGTGGATGTGAAAGTGTGGTCAAACATTATTTTAAAAGAATTTATTAAAATTTTAGTTTTTCTAATGCAACAATTTGTGCTTTATGATGACATATGAAGCCAAAAAAACGTTGTTTGTAATATATATATATATATATATATATATATATATATATATATATATATATATATATATATATATATATATACATATATATGCAAAAGTATTCAGCCCCCTTGAAGTTTTCCACATTTTGTCATATTACTGCCACAAACATGAATTAATTTTATTGGAATTCCAAGTGAAAGACCAATACAAAGTGGTGTACACATGAGACGTGGAACGAAAATCATACATGATTCCAAACATTTTTTTACAAATCAATAACTGCAAAGTAGAGTGTGCGTGATTATTCAGCCCCCTGAGTTAATACTTTGTAGAACCACCTTTTGCTGCAATTACAGCTGCCAGTCTTTTAGGGTATGTCTCTACCAGCTTTGCACATCGAGAGACTAAAATCCTTGCCCATTCTTCTTTGCAAAACAGCTCCAGCTCAGTCAGATTAGATGGACAGCGCTTGTGAACCGCAGTTTTCAGATCTTGCCACCGATTCTCAATTGCATTTAGATTTGGACTTTGACTGGGCCATTCTAACACATGGATATGTTTTGTTTTAAACCATTCCATTGTTGCCCTGGCTTTATGTTTAGGGTTGTTATCCTGCTGGAAGGTGAACCTCCACCCCAGTCTCAAGTCTTTTGCAAACTCCAAGAGGTTTTCTTCCAAGATTGCCCTGTATTTGGCTTCATCCATCTTCCCATCAACTCTGACCAGCTTCCCTGTCCCTGCTGAAGAGAAGCACCCACAGAGCATGATACTGCCACCACCATTTTTGACAGTGGGGATGGTGTGTTCAGAGTGATGTGCAGTGTTAGTTTTCTGCCACACATAGCGTTTTTTCCATTTTGGCCAAAACGTTCCATTTTGGTCTTATCTGACCAGAGCACCTTCTTCCACATGTTTGCTGTGTCCCCCACATGGCTTGTGGCAAACTGCAAATGGGACTTCTTATGCTTTTCTGTTAACAGTGGCTTTCTTCTTGCCACTCTTCCATAAAGGCCAACTTTGTGCAGTGCACGACTAATAGTTGACCTATGGACAGATTCCCCCAACTGAGCTGTAGATCTCTGCAGCTAGTCCAGAGTCACCATGGGCCTCTTGACTGCATTTCTGATCAGCACTCTCCTTGTTCGGCCTGTAAGTTTAGGTGGACAGCCTTGTCTTGGTAGGATTACAGTTGTGCCATACTCCTTCCATTTCTGAATGATCGCTTGAACAGTGCTCCGTGGGATGTTCAAGGCTTTGGAAATCTTTTTGTAGCCTAAGCCTGCTTTAAATTTCTCAATAAGTTTATCCCTGACCTGTCTGGTGTGTTCTTTGGACTTCATGGTGTTGTTGCTCCCAAGATTCTCTTAGACAACCTCTGAGGCCGTCACAGAGCAGCTGTATTTGTACTGACATTAGATTACACACAGGTGTACTCCATTTAGTCATTAGCACTCATCAGGCAATGTCTATGGGCAAGTGGCTGCACTCAGACCAAAGGGGGCTGAATAATTACGCACATCCCACTTTGCAGTTATTGATTTGTAAAAAATGTTTGGAATCATGTATGATTTTCGTTCCACTTCTCACGTGTACACCACGTTGTATTGGTCTTTCACGTGGAATTCCAATATAATTGATTCATGTTTGTGGCAGTAATGTGACAAAATGTGGAAAACTTCACGGGGGCCGAATACTTTTGCAAGCCACTGTATGTATACATGTATACATATATATATATATATATATATATATATATATATATATATATATATATATAGGGGGGACGATGTAGAAAACTTCATAGGTTTTTTTAAGCAGGAGGAGAAATTATTATTATTAATGATTTATAAAGTGCCAGCATATTCCATGGCGCTGTACAGAATAAGAAACGAACATGGAGTACATAATTATACAGACAATTGGAATACACCAATATACAAGAAATAATTATGTTTCATTGTTTTTATTGCAATCATGTTATCAGGGGTGGTTTGTACAGCAAGATAGAAGTGTTTTGGCTTTTATGTACATTTCAGGAGAGCTGCCTGCATTCAAGTGTAATTTTACTGCCTCATTGGTATACATAAATTGGTATGCACTGTTTTATTAACCCATACAAAAAAGGGAAAGTGAGCACGGGTAGACTCTAAGTAGGCGACATACTATACATACCTGTGTTTATCTCATCATGTCACATGTGACAATGACTTACCATAACCTCCACCTTTTAAGGTGATGCCTTTCTCCTACAGTATTGTAGAATCTTAGCTATGTTACATTGTTCACCAAACTCATCACCATGAGTAATGTTCCTAACTCCCAGAAATGGCAACACTTCCATGTGTTGACACAAATTGTGTTGACACTAAGTCCATGGAAGTAAATAAGCCTTTCGCATGGGGGGCACATAAGCATTTAACAGACACAGAGACTGATGGACTGCTTCAATGCTGTACTGTAACCAGGGTAGGAAACTGTAGAGAGAGTAAACCAACATGCATAAACTAAGCAGCTCCTGGCTTCAAATAGCTGCAAGGGCTGCCATTGTTCAGAAGCTCAACCCCTGCTGTTTTACAACTAGCATTGTCCAGGCTAGGTGTGAAATTCTTCAACTGTAACTGATGTTTTCTGTTTGAAGTACAATGGGGGTTTGTTTGTGGTCAGTTAAGTCTAATGAGGTGATTTCTTATCTGTGTTCCACAATCTCCTGCTCAGCGACCCCAGGTCCTTTGCGGACGGACAAAGTGGCTATTTTAACCCTTAGATGTAAAAAAATGAGGTAAATTGAAAGTTTTTTTTAATAATTAACCACATTTTTAGAATGCATTTTTAATTTGCTATAGAGCTGCCCTGGATGTTAAAAATGATGCTCGGTTCACTGTAATAACTTTTGTAGTGGGGCAGTCCCCTTTCAAGGCAGTTTTCATTTCTTCAGAGGTGCAGCTTGGTCCAGGCTCACCCACAGCAGCAGCCTCCCATGCTGCCAGGGGCCCCTGGGATCAGTGGATAATGTGAACAGGGGGCAGAGCGGTGCACAGAATACATTTAAGTTGCGGAAGTGAGGTCATTGATCATTGCCTGCATTTGAAGTGCACAATTACTGTGCGCAGCTCTTATTTCTTCCGGTGCCACTGATCTGCAGGTCTGTAAGTGTTCAGGATGGGGAGGCAGCAGAAAGCTACATACCCCCATTCACAATAATGCCTTATACAGGGAAAGAGGGGGTGGCACCTTGGCTACCTGTATTGGAGGTGGCTACATATACTGGGGGGATGGGGGCACCTTGACTACCTATACGGTTGGTGGTTACCTTTGCTAGAGGTTTGTTTCTATACATATTTTTTTTTTGGGGGGGGGGTGTTAGAATTTAAGTATTATATGAATTCGTAGGCCTCAGTTACTTTAACTGAGTTTAGTTAAAATACTTGATTTGCAGAGTATACCTTTAAGGAGCATTTCTAGAATCACTGCAGAACAGTGTGTTTCTGCTTATACAAGGCCAGAGGGCTTATCTAGCCACCATAGTCAGACAGAGCGGCAGTCTTTTCGGTAAACATCGAGTGTTTTCATATTTCCTAAAGGTCAACAAAAAGCTACGTACATTAAACAATGTTCTTATTAGATTAAGAGTCAGCTCCCTGGAACACAGAATTTTCCAGGGCATGTGCAGTAAAAACTGTGCTTGCATGATATCACAGGGTCTTGTCAGCCAATAGCAGGTGATGAGTTATTGATCCGTCCCTGCTCAGATGATGTCACATTTAACTCTTTAGAGTTTAGTATAAGAAGAGCTAACGAGCTCCCGGGGGGGGGGGGGGGGGGGGGGCTACTTCTGACTTCTGGTTGATGACTTCCACTTTCTACTCTTTTTGTAATGTCTTGTCATCTTATCTAACTGTATGCTGTATATAGGCCTAAGTGCACTGTAGTATAGATATAACATAAGAGAAAGCCTGGTTGCCATTTAAAAGAAATGGACCAAGAGCCTGTAACGCAAAGAGGATTTACTACAGACCAATTGCTTCGCTGAGGTGTAACGAACACGCAGAGATAAGCATCTGTATATCTGTTTACTGAATAAACTCCTGAAACTTTGATGACGTCTAAGAAGTTCTATCTCCTATGCTGCTGCTGTGATGAGAGTCAAGTTATCACACTTCCTGTGATATGGTGCCGAATTAAGGTGTAGTGTTGATGCCCATAGCAACCAACGTATAAGTTCTTACGGGGGGGGGGGGGGGAACAACTTTAGCTACCTATTATTTACTACGGGAGAAGTGTCCTATGACTGAGAGGGGAGGGCCACCAATGATGTGCCATTTGGGGCAACAAAAACCTTAGCAGCACCCCTGCATTTCTTAATAGTGTCTGGGTGGGATGAAATTACCGTACCCAACAGGAGCAGGGCAGTGTTGCAGGGCTGCAGAAGGCTAAAATAAACTGGAAAGACGAGTCGTGTATATACTATAAAGCTAAAATGCTGTTGGCTGTGGGGGCATTTAGACGTGATGTGCAATTAATATTCTCCTATTATCACAGTGCAAGCCTATTGACATAATTCTGTCAGTAAACTTTCACTGCAAACAATACACTCTCCAGGTAACAAATCATGTTATTGATTTTCAGACAGCAGTCATTCATTCAAGATGCTGATTCTGTGTGTGACATACATTAGACGGATCGCCCACAAATATATATTGGACATTTTTGAAAATGATTCTAAAGTTGAATTGAAGAAAAATATATTATAATAGTACCCATTGTGGGAAATCACTGAAAATGTTTGATGATTTGCCTTTCACAAAATAAAAGCTTGCTATTACAGAGAAGAACTGGAGTAGAAAAATGCTGAATAGTTAGTACAGAGAAATAAAAAGCGGGTTGCGTGTAGGAAATGCTGCACAGTGAAGCTAATTGTGAAGGTTATATGTTGCAAGCTGATTGATGCAGGGTTGCTCCTCTCCGACTGCCTGTCACATTGCAGGAATGTTTAATGTTCTCATTATTGGATAGGCTGTTGTGTATATTTTTCTGTCAGCACCCTGGGCCCATCTCAACTGCCAAAGCACTTCAAAGGACTGCAAGCCATTTATCATGGCCGTGTTCTGGCTGAGCGGAGTGCTGGTGATTTGTTATGACTTGAGAAAGGCCTGACAGACAGGCCCCGCTGCAAAAAGGATCCCTTTCTATGTCACACTGAGAGAACATCACTGTCCCTTGCAATGACCTGCCATTGTCATAGTGAGAGACAGCAGCCACCTGACACTCTGCCCTTAGGAATGAGGCAGCCGTTCAGGCTCAGTATCAGAAAGGGAAAAAAAAAAGGCAAATAAAATATAGTACACTGGGTAGTGACTTTGTGACTTTGATAATAAACACCCAGTCCTGTGCCATAATACCTGTCAACACTAATAATAAACCAAGCACAGGGTACGACTGTGAGTCTTACCAAGTGATAATAGAGCTGATCTATATCATACCTTTTACTTGTCACTTTTCGCAATCATTTTGAACAGTTCTTGGTTATACTGATTAACTTGTTATTCTATGTAAAAATTAGCTGTGACATTGAAGAACTGCTTGGGAGGAAAATAAATGATTCACAGAATACTGCCAGCAATTAAAGACCGCATCTGATTTACTAGGATCTCCTGGAGTTTAGATCTTTGGAGAACATAGATAACCCTGCAAAATCTGGTATGGATTTCTTATAAATTGTGTATTGTTAGATGGCAAACGTTTGCAACCCTCACTTTGGTTATAGTAGACCACAGCAGGGTTTGCTGACCGTTTGCAACCCTCACTTTGGTTACTGTGTAGACCACAGCAGTTTATTTGGGCACTGGCTGTTCAGCTAGATTTGGGCACAGCCTTAAGGTGGCCATACCTCTCTTGGCTCGGCGGCCAATTTACCATGCAATTCGATAATTCTTATTGAATTGGATGAAAATAATTACTGCCAAGACCTGGCCGATCGACGGCACATGTTTCGATTGGACGTGCCGCAATATGTCAGGCCGTCGTGGTCGATCGGGTGCATGGCAGCAACGTCAAGCGATATCGGGACAAGCAATGAATGCGACATAACCCCCGGTGCTGTTCTCCCTAGTGTATAAATGTGCCTACCCTTGTTTGCATTTATACATAACCTGTCCTGTGTTGCCCACTGCGTGCCGCCCATCTGTGCCCATGTGTGTGTGTGTCGCCCACTGTGTCACCCATCTGTCTTCGGAATCCCATGCTCTTCCATTAGCAATATACACGCCGCCGGCGTATAGCACGTGGTGCGTGTGAAGATTGTAGCCTATTAACTAGTTATGTAGGAACTAATAACAAACTGATATATTATGTACTTAAATCATGTTGTCTAAATAAGTTTGTAAAGGATATGCTACATTATACTAATTGGCAGAGCCTGTTTAAAATGACCTTCCATCCGTTTCCTAATGGAACTAGCATTTTTTTCTAAGAATTCCATAAAGCACTGTATGCTTAGAATAGCACTAGGGTGCCTCTACCTCTACGTGTTACCCTAGGCATCTGTATGGTTTGGTTGCCAATGCCTGAATACAGCTCTGCTCATTTGTATTTGTCAAGCTATCAGCCCTTGAAGGGGGTAAATATAAACAATTGCCCAAAAATATTTAGTCCCCCAAAAATATATGTAAACACCCTTTTTTTGTTCCTGTTATTTTCTTTTTACCTAGTCTGGTTGCCTAGGCCTAACTGCAGGAACTGTGCAGTGCCAGCAGGATTGTGGAACATTGTTTTTTTTTTGTTTGTTTGTTTGTTTTTTACAGTAACAAGCTTAACTTCGCATGAAAGTAACAGAAAGTTTCATATTTTGAATAAGATAAGGACACTATGACCAGAAAGTAATTGAATCCCCCTACCTTTGAAGAGTTTACACAGTGATGTAAGCCTATTGTATAGGTGATATTTTCTGAGGGAGGCACAGTAAGTTGTGGCAGTAGCAAGGTTAAATTAACACTGAGCTGGGTTGAAAAAAAAGGGGGCAAAAGTGATGTCACCTTTGGCATCACAGAGAAACAGTAAAGATGGAAACCTGAAGGAATAATTTTTTCATATCACATTCCTAAATCTGACAGTGAACACTAAAACAACAGGATAGGCAAGCTAAAAAAAAAGGTACTTTTCTTTTTAATTTCAGTAAACATGGAGTTTAATCCCACTTTAAAGGGAACTGAGCACCAGAATTTTTTACAATAAACTTCCCAATAAGGGAGATTCATTATGGAGTGTGTCGTTAAGGGTGGGGGGCAGGGGATAGGGTAAGCCTTACTACTTATCTACGGGGTGCTGCATCCACAGACTACATCTCCCGCCATGCATTGCAGGGAAAAACAAAATTGGGCAGATGCAATGGGTCAATGGAGAAGATGGCGCATCCCATATGGGTCGAGGTTCAGATCATTGGCACTCCATAGGCTCCCACCAACCCATGCCCCCCACTCTAAAGACTCCACAACAAACCTCCCTTATGGGGTGGTTCATTTTTAAAAAATCTGGTGTTCAGTTGCCTTTAATCGTGGCCAAATTGCAGCAGGAATAAGGAAGTATAGATAGTAGAAGAGGATCCCACACAGCCAGTGGGTACCACACCTCTTAAAGAAACATTATATATAAAAATATAATTAAAACTAATGAGTATATAGTAAAAAAGAATTCAAAGAGGAAAAGCGACCTACTGCTCATACATTATATATTTGGACCAAGTAGTCAGTACAGTGTTCCTACTTTCCCTTTGAACCATACTTGTAATATGTGCAAAGAGAAGGCGAGCTGAGCTTACCTAATGGTCATTGAAGCCATCCATCACATTAAAGGACTAACAAGTAGGCCTGAAACAACAAAGAGAAGTGTGGTGGTGGGTACTGTTGGGACATTAAGCAAGAGCAAGCTCATCTTTTGGAGCATGTTTTACCATCAATCCATCGCTGCCATCCAACTCAAAAAGAGAACAAGCTATGGCAACACTGATGGGGTGCTCTTTTCCAGTAAATGCTGCTTCACTATTTTATTCTTTCTTTTATTGAAATTTTAATAAAAAATTGCTATGATGAATATCTGAATGCTCTAAATAGAAATTATGACTAAACGACGTGTGCAGTTCAGCTGTCCATTTGAAATAACTCTTAGATTGTTGTCCTGTGTGTTGGAAAATCTTTGTCCAGGATGAGGCTAAGACGGCAATTGGCTTATGTGGCATCGTCATTGTCCCTTACTGATTTCCCTTGGAATATATTGTCTCCAGTTTCCAATCTGGTGTCCCTCCTTCAAGTATCTTTCAAATACATGTTCCATTTACAGTCTTTTATTTTTATTTTTTTTACTGTTAGAAGATTTTGAAGAAGAAGAATTTGACTTTAAAACTTCAGCTCTGCTGTAACTTACCTTTGAATTGTAGCAGGAAACCTGACAAACTTGGGAAAAGCCGTGCAAAAAACTGTATGCAGAGAATAGCTGCATGAGGATTCAAACACAGAACCTCAGAGCAAAAAGGTAAGAATGGTAACTGTGGAGCCACCATACCATGATCCTCTGGATCAGGTAATCTTGGCGCCTGATCCTGATCCGCGCCATGCTGCGCCTACCTTGTGTGCTGCCATAGACCGTAATGTTAATATGGCTGTGCTGGTGCATGGGTATTTCTCAAGAAATCCCTGTAATCCATGAACAATGACAGGATCATAGGTATGCATGATTCTCAGCATCTGTATACAGGTAGTCCCTGGTTAATGAACTAGATAGGAACTGTAGGTTTGTTCTTAACCTGAATCTGTTCTTAAGTCAGAACACTGTGCTATCTCTGTCCCCTGTACCTCCTCTGTGCCCCCGTGCCACCATTGTCCCCCTTTGTGTCACCTCTGCCCCCTGTACCTGCTTATATAAGTTTAAAAGCCATTTTTTCACTGATTTTTTTAAAATTGATTTTCTCAAAAACTACAAGTCCAATTTGAAACATTTTTTTACTTGTTTCCACAGAATCACAGAATCTATGCTGTTTGTATCAACGGGTCATTCGTAAGTCAGGCGTTCATAAGTGGGGGATTACCTGTACAGAGCATACTTTCTAACAATTAACAAGCACCTGTTCCAAATGTATAACATACAGAGATACGTCTAACATTAGTGCTAACATTCACCTCTTCCTTTTATCTTGCCAAGCAGAACAAAAGGCGGTTTGATGGAGATACTTGAGTCCTGAAAGGTCTGGGAAACTGCATTCTCCTACTTTCTGACTTTACTGAATTAAAAAGACCCAGTTCTGTTCAGGCCAGGTCCAGCTCGCTGGCACCACGTATTTTAGCTTGAGAAAGACTGGCACTTTCTTTCTCCTTAGGAGAGAGAGCAATATCTGCTGGCTTTGTTTCCTCTCCCAGGGCACTGACATGATTAATCGTCAGCTTGTGATCTAATTTTGGAACATGAAAACCAGCACATTTGTCTTGAAGATGAACGATGTGTCGTACTCTGCAGATGGAAATTTCGAGCAATGAAAAAGATTAAAGTGAAATTCCACTCCTTAGACCTAATCATGAGTTGTAGATTATTCTGTCGTTCTAACCAGATGGCAACCCTGATTCTACATCCCTATTCTTATATTAATGAATACTAGACTGTTATATTTGACTTAGGTAAGTGAAATGTCTATCAGCTGTTAATGGACTGCCAGACACTATAACACATGTTGTGCTTCTATGAGGTCTTGCTGCATTTTTCATGTTTTAGACTAATGGGGAACATTGTAATGCCCCACTGCTTTCTATCATTGTCACTGGTTGATAAATATTTTCGTGTGTAACGGAGGAAAAAAGCTAAAGTTAAGAGAAAAAAAACTTGTGTGTCCAGAGTTAATTTCCTCACGTTGATCGCAACCATAAGTCTCAGAGTGAATGAGTCCCCCTGAAGCTATCCGTACTAGGACTCAAGAGCAGAGTGATTAAGTTGCCAGTCAGAGTATTCTGCACATGGCCATCCCTTCAAAAAACCTAATTAAGGGCCAGGAGGTGATATATGGGCAAGGTTATTTAAGACTCATCTTCTGGCATGATGCGCTTGCCTCCTTTGGGTTGATAGCACTCGCTATGTAAGTGCAAGCAACTACTCTTTATACTCAGCAACATTTCATGTAGCTGCAAAATATTGTATTGTTTAACGAAATGTACTGGCATGTAACCACAGCTAAGGGGCTTTCCTATATGCCATATATAAAATTATCATTATCAGACTTTACTGTGAAATAGCTGAAAATATTGGACATTAATAAGATTTAGGAGATGCCTGTGTTCACTGATATACACGTGTACATGCAAGTCGCATCTTTAGCTGGAGCCATAAAATCTTATATCTTAATGAATCTTGGCACGATGACATTTTTCTTTCTGCTTTTTTTCCCCCCTCTCACTCGGCAAAAAAAGCATAACTCTCCTAGAAAAGCAATGAACATCTATTCACAGGGTTTGTGTGACTAATCAAATTATCACCATTCAAAGAAGATTGGAAAGAGATGCTCTATCACAACTGAGTTATTGCATGGAGGAGAAAAAAACACTTCATTAATCTGCTGTCTATCTTCTTGGAGCAAGGTGTGACTGTGACTGTGTGTGCGTGTGTAATGTGAGTAGTGTGTGTGTGTATGTGTGTGTGTGTATGTGTGTGTGTGTGTGTGAGTGTGTGTGTGTGTGTGTGTGTGTGTGTGTGTGTGTGTAGTGTGTGTGTGTGTGTGTGTGTGTAGTGTGTGTGTGTGTGTGTATAGTGTGTAGTGTGTGTGTATGTAGTGTGTAGTGTGTGTGTGTAGTGTGTGTGTATGTATGTGTGTGTGTGTATGTATGTGTGTGTGTGAGTGTGTGTGTGTGTGTGTGTGTGTGTGTGTGTGTGTGTGTGTGTGTACGTACGTGTGTGTGTGTGTGTGTGTGTGTAGTGTGTGTGTGTGTGTGTATGTGTGTGTGTGTGTGTGTGTGTGTGTGTGTAGTGTGTGTGTGTGTGTGTGTGTGTGTAGTGTGTGTGTGTGTGTGTGTGTGTGTGTGTAGTGTGTGTGTGTGTGTGTATAGTGTGTAGTGTGTGTGTATGTAGTGTGTAGTGTGTGTGTGTAGTGTGTGTATGTATGTGTGTGTGTATGTATGTATGTGTGTGTGTGTGTGTGTGTGTATGTGTGTGTGTGTGTGTGTGTGTGTGTGTGTGTGTGTGTGTGTGTGTGTGTGTGTGTACGTACGTGTGTGTAGTGTGTGGGTGTGTATGTGTGTAATGTGTAGTGTGTGTGTCTGTATCTACACACTGAGCAAATTCACAAGCTTTGTAAATGCGCATTCCTGAACTGAAAAAAAATTCTATCAGAGATTTAAATTTATGGATAAAGCAATCAAATAAATTTCCCTAAAACTTTGCATCCGTTAAATGGGGAAACTCACTTTACACACTGAAATCATCCCTTTCTCTGTGTTTAGTTCTCTTTAACTCAGCTCCCTATATGTTTATAAATAGCCCCTAGGGATGATGTTTACAGTCTCTCCACTACAACCGTGGTATTCTGTCCACGTTACACAGAATTAGTGGCTGTTAGAATGCAATGAGCAAAACATACTTTGATTCACTTTTATTGATATTTATGTTTACAGATATACAGACTTTAAATGTGCACACCTGTTGTGATTGTGTTACAACTTTATCATATGGCATATAGCATATTTATCATATATCATATAGCAGTGGCTGGATAGTGTAATGGTTAAGGGCTCTGCCTCTGACACAGGAGACCTGGGTTCAAATCTAGGCTCTGCCTGTTCAGTAAGCCAGCACCTATTTCAGTAAGGAGTTTCTTGGGCAAGTCTCCTTAACACTGCTACTGCCTACTGAGTGCACTCTAGTGGCTGCCTCGCAAGCGCTTTGAGTCCGACAGGAGAAAGGCGCTATACAAATACTGCCATTATTATTATTATTATATATGTGTTTAAAACAAGGTACAACTATGTTACTTGGAATGGAAATTGTCAAATTTTTTTTACATTCTAAAGCATAGGAGAATGTAGATTTCTGTGTAAAAAAATGCTCCCGACAATAGATTCTGTGGGACAAAATTATGTACATTATCCAAAAGAATATTATTTTTTTGTCTGCAGTGTATTTAATCAGATCTGACAACAGGCCGCAAATCCATGATGTCAGGGTTATGAATCCCTAATATCTGTTGGCTTCAAATTGTAAATATGAATGTTTCATTTTTACATTATTATAAATAATAATAAACACAAATATTAAAACAAGAACATGATGGTTTCCTTAGAAGGTACACCAGACTGGAGCCAAAGCAACAGCTGTGAGTCTATCCCAAAAATGAACACACATCAATGAGATACTCTAGTAAAACAATTACATGATGCTAAAATTTCTGTTATCTGGTTAAGAAGTGTTTTGTACATAATACTGGCCATGGATATGATATGATTGTTGTCTGATTCACCTAGTTTATGTAACACCCATGGCTACAATTACTAGGTAATGCCCAGTGATGTTGATCCAGGGATTTTAGAGTCTACAGTCAGGAAGGAATTTTTTACCTTTTGGGGCTAATTGGACCATGCCTTGTAAGGGTGTTTTGCCTTCCTCTGGATCAACAGGGATATGTGAGGGAGCAGGCTGGTGTTGTACGTTGTTCAACCCAAATAACTATGTAACAATCTCACATTTACAGGCACCAGTAGAATTCCACCCAACAAAACTAACTGATCATGGATGAAAAAGTTACAGTCACAAGATATGATCTAAGTACGCCTGCAAAAGGTTAATGTTTTATCTCAGGTGCTGTTTAACCACTTAGTTTCTGCCAGTACAACTACCTCTCTGCCAGTGTACCAGTAACTGTCTGTTTTTTTTTTGGTGTTGTTGTTCTTTTTTTGCTTGTGTTGCAACACATTGGTCAATCGTATCTGATTTACACAGTTTACCTGACATCTACAATCTTGTTAGTACTTTTTAAGGACAGTTAATACTTTATTTGTGTACCAAATGTTAATCACATACACATAAAAATTACTAAATGCACAAAAATGCTTAGCTTTGGATGCACAGCAGCCGGGTGCAAGTTTTTGGGTTAACTAGCATTGTAGAGTTGGGTTACCGAAATGTAACTTAATCAATAATAATAATGAAACATTTTGGTTTTTAGTTTGACAATGCAAAAACTATTCTGAAAGGACAATATTAGCATTGCTAAGTAATCATTTATGTATTGTTAATGTATTATCAAATTGTATCTCACATTGATGTTTTTATTATTTATTTATTGTATTTATAAAGCGCCAACATATTACGCAGCGCTGGACATTAGTTTAAGTTACAGACAATATTTAGGGGTGACATACAGAAATATAACAATACAGGAATACAAGAAAAAACAGATCACGCAGCACAATATGAGTACAAGGTAATGCTTAGTCAGTCACTGGATGGAGCATGGAGATTAGGCAAGTTAGGTTCACTCAAATGCATAGCATGGGTTCATAGTAATGGAGGTGCATGATCAGGTAGGACACAAAAGGAGGAGGACCCTGCCCAAAGACTTACAATCTAGAGGGAGAGGTAAGGACACGAAAGGTAGTGTTGGGCGAACATCTAGATGTTCGGGTTCGGGCCGAACAGGCCGAACATGGCCGCGATGTTCGGGTGTTCGACCCGAACTCCGAACATAATGGAAGTCAATGGGGACCCGAACTTTTGTGGTTTGTAAAGCCTCCTTACATGCTACATACCCCAAATTTACAGGGTATGTGCACCTTGGGAGTGGGTACAAGAGGAAAAAAAATTTAGCAAAAAGAGCTTATAGTTTTTGAGAAAATCGATTTTAAAGTTTCAAAGGGAAAACTGTCTTTTAAATGCGGGAAATGTCTGTTTTCTTTGCACAGGTAACATGCTTTTTGTCGGCATGCAGTCATAAATGTAATACATATAAGAGGTTCCAGGAAAAGGGACCGGTAATGCTAACCCAGCAGCAGCACACGTGATGGAACAGGAGGAGGGTGGCGCAGGAGGAGAAGGCCACGCTTTGTGAGACACAACAACCCAGGCCTTGCATGAGGACAAAAAGCGTGCGGATAGCATGCTTTGTACCGCCATGTAGTCATAAATGTAATAAAGATAAGAGGTTCCATAAACAGGGACCGGCAACGGTAACCCAGCAGCAGCAGCAGCAGCAGCAGCACACGTGATGGAACAGGAGGAGGCGCAGGAGGAGAAGGCCACGCTTTGTGAGACACAACAACCCAGGCCTTGCATGAGGACAAAAAGCGTGCGGATAGCATGCTTTGTACCGCCATGTAGTCATAAATGTAATAAAGATAAGAGGTTCCATAAACAGGGACCGGCAACGGTAACCCAGCAGCAGCAGCAGCAGCAGCAGCACACGTGATGGAACAGGAGGAGGCGCAGGAGGAGAAGGCCACGCTTTGTGAGACACAACAACCCAGGCCTTGCATGAGGACAAAAAGCGTGCGGATATAGCAGCAATGCTTTTTGCCGCCATGCAGTCATAAATGTAATACAGATGAGAGGTTCAATAAACAGGGACCGGAAACGCTAAACCATCCCAGATGTTCATCGGTCATGTTACTTGGTTGGGGTCCAGGAGTGTTGCGTAGTCGTTTCCAATCCAGGATTGATTCATTTTAATTTGAGTCAGACGGTCTGCATTTTCTGTGGAGAGGCGGATACGCCGATCTGTGATGATGCCTCCGGCAGCACTGAAACAGCGTTCCGACATAACGCTGGCTGCCGGGCAAGCCAGCACCTCTATTGCGTACATTGCCAGTTCGTGCCAGGTGTCTAGCTTCATGCCCGGTTTCAGGTCCAGCGGTGCCAGCCACAAATCCGTCTGTTCCTTTATTCCCCTCCAAATTTCCTCCCCTGTGTGCTGCTTATCCCCAAGGCAGATCAGCTTCAGCAACGCTTGCTGACGCATGCCAACAGCTGTGCTGCACTGCTTCCACGATCCTACTGCTGCTGGTGCTGGGTTAGCATTTCCGGATGAGGTACAGCTTTGAGATGCGTTGGAGGAGAAGGAGTCAGAGAGGTAGGTGCTGCTGTTGTTATCCAGCTGTTTGCGGCGTGGGCAACACCCGCGCCGTAGCAGGTGAGGAATCGCTGCCAGGCTCCACAAGGTTCACCCAGTGCGCGGTAAGGGAGATGTATCGACCCTGGCCGAACGCACTCGTCCAGGTGTCAGTGGTGAGGTGAACCTTGCAGGCAACGGCATTCTTCAAGCTTCGGGTTATTTAGCTGACCACGTGCTCATGCAACTCAGGCACTGCAGAGCGCGCAAAGTGGTAGCGGCTGGGAACCACGTAACGTGGGATGGCCACTGACATCATGCCCTTGAAGCTGTTTGTCTCCACCACTCGATATGGCAGCATTTCGCAGGCCAGAAGCTTGGCTATGCTGGCTGGCTGTTACTGCCACGGCCCGGGGGTCATTTGCTGGCAATTTCCTCTTGTGCTCAAACATCTCAGAGACAGACAACTCAACCGTAGCGCTGCACACCGAAGGGCTGTTGGTTGTTGTGTTTGATGAACACTGGGAGACCTCAAGAGCACTAGTCCGGAAAGTGACAGTGTCAGCATCGTCTGATGTTTGTGAATGTTGTGAACCACGCAATGGCTGGGCTACTGCTGCTGCTGAGGCGGGTCTGGTGGTGAGTCTGGTGAACCCAAGGGAGGCAGTGTTGCTGGTGGTACCCTGTCCTGCCGCGTTTGCCCACAGAGTGGGATGTTTGGATAGAATGTGGCGGCTCATGCTGGTGGTGGAGAGGTTGTTAATACTTTTCCCCCTGCTCAGGCGGGTCTTGCACACCTTGCAAATCGCCATGGTAACATCCTCAGTGCAGTCTTCAAAGAAAGCCCAGACTTTAACTGGCTGAGGACTCGGACCTCGTGCGTGATGTGCTGGTGCTGCTTAACCCACTGCTGGACGCTTGAGAGGTCATCCAAGTAATTATCTGGTCCTGTTCTTTTGGATCTGTGAGGGTTGTTGTCCTGGACAACATGGGCAGTATTGAGTGGGTTTTCTTGGGTGCTCCCCTGTGGCCTGTACGTGAACCGTCAGGGGAAACACCTCTTCCCTTGCCCCTCCCTCTTTCACCGGATTTCTTCCTCATTTCACTTATCCTTAAAGTACACGCTGACTGGCAGCAGTACAGTGGCAGTACAGAAATGCTATACAGTGGTGGGTGAGCGGTGTACCACTATTGTCAGCAGTGACACAGAGCACAATGCTATACAGTGGCGGGTGAGCGGTGTACTACTGTTCCCAGCAGACACAGAGTGGAAGTAAACACAATGCTATATAGTGTGGCTGAGCCGTGTACACAGAGTGGCATTAAACACAATGCTATATAGTCTGCTATATAGTCACCCCGAACAGGGTGATGTTCTGCAGAACCCAAACAGTGGCAAACACTGTTCGCCCAACACTACTGGGAGGGAACGCAGATTTTAGTACCTAAACACACGATACAACATGTTTTCCGGGGTCGGACTCTGAGGCACATACAGATGGTCCCGATCATCATCCTCATCATACAACTCTTCTCCTGAGTCTGACCCACCCACCACCTCTGCCACCCCAACATCCCCAGACACAGACCCCTCATCGTCCTCAACATTAACTTGGGATGCTGGCCTGAGCCAGACCTCCTCCTCCACATCAGGCCCCATCATCTCCTCAATGGCAGCCCTCATTAATCGCTCTGGCGACGGACTGATGGACACAACGTTCTCCTCCGGGGAGGGCTGCTGCTGACCACTGGCTGCTGGGGTGGATGTTATAGCTTGCGTGGGGCGTTGGCTGTTGCTGTTGTTGGGAGTGCTGCTCACAGCGGAGGTCTCTGGGGAACTCATGTTGAGCTCATATAGTGGTTGACGGTGAGTGGAGTATTACTGATCCCAGCAATATACACACTGACTGGCAGAGTACGCAATGCTATATAGTGTGGCTGAGCGGTGTACACAGAGTGGCAGTAAACACAATGCTATATAGTCTGGCTGAGCGAGCGGTGTACTACTGTTCCCAGCAGAATCAGAGTGGCAGTAAACAATGGTATATAGTCTGGCTGAGCGGTGTACACAGAGTGTCAGTAAACAATGGTATATAGTCTGGCTGAGCGAGCGGTGTACTACTGTTCCCAGCAGAATCAGAGTGGCAGTAAACAATGGTATATAGTCTGGCTGAGCGAGCGGTGTACTACTGTTCCCAGCAGAATCAGAGTGGCAGTAAACAATGGTATATAGTCTGGCTGAGCGGTGTACACAGAGTGTCAGTAAACAATGGTATATAGTCTGGCTGAGCGAGCGGTGTACTACTGTTCCCAGCAGAATCAGAGTGGCAGTAAACAATGGTATATAGTCTGGCTGAGCGGTGTACACAGAGTGTCAGTAAACAATGGTATATAGTCTGGCTGAGCGGTGTACACACAATGCTATATAGTCTGCTATATAGTGTCAGTAAACAATGGTATATAGTCTGGCTGAGCGAGCGGTGTACTACTGTTCCCAGCAGAATCAGAGTGGCAGTAAACAATGGTATATAGTCTGGCTGAGCGGTGTACACAGAGTTTCAGTAAACAATGGTATATAGTCTGGCTGAGCGGTGTACACAGAGTGTCAGTAAACAATGGTATATAGTCTGGCTGAGCGGTGTACACAGAGTGGCAGTAAACACAATGCTATATAGTCTGGCTGAGCGAGCGGTGTACTACTGTTCCCAGCAGAATCAGAGTGGCAGTAAACAATGGTATATAGTCTGGCTGAGCGGTGTACACAGAGTGTCAGTAAACAATGGTATATAGTCTGGCTGAGCGGTGTACACAGAGTGTCAGTAAACAATGGTATATAGTCTGGCTGAGCGGTGTACACAGAGTGGCAGTAAACACAATGCTATATACTCTGGCTGAGCGAGCGGTGTACTACTGTTCCCAGCAGACACAGAACAGTAAACAGAATGCTATATAGTGTGGCTGAGCGAGCGGTGTACCACTATTCCCAGCAGACACAGAACAGTAAACAGAATGCTATATAGTGTGGCTGAGCGAGCGGTGTACCACTATTCCCAGCAGACACAGAACAGTAAACAGAATGCTATATAGTGTGGCTGAGCGAGCGGTGTACCACTATTCCAAACAGACACAGAACAGTGAACAGAATGCTATATAGTGTGGCTGAGCGAGCGGTGTACCACTATTCCCAGCAGACACAGAGTGGCAGTAAACAGAATGCTATATAGTGTGGCTGAGCGAGGTACACAGAGTGGCAGTAAACAGAATGCTATATAGTGTGGCTGAGCAAGCGGTGTACTACTATTCCCAGCAGACACAGAGTGGCAGTAAACAGAATGCTATATAGTGTGGCTGAGCGAGGTACACAGAGTGGCAGTAAACAGAATGCTATATAGTGTGGCTGAGCAAGCGGTGTACTACTGTTCCCAGCAGTGACACAATGACAGGGGGGACCCTGGCTAGCGTGGCTGGAGCGCGAACTACCCTGCCTGCCTACCCAAAGCTAAACCCACAGACAAATGGCGGAGATATGACGTGGTTCGGGTATTTATTTACCCGAACCACGTGACCGTTCGGCCAATCAGAGCGCGTTCGGGTCCGAACCACGTGACCCGTTCGGCCAATCACAGCGCTAGCCGAACGTTCGGGGAACGTTCGGTCATGCGCTCTTAGTTCGGCCATGTGGCCGAACGGTTTGGCCGAGCACCGTCAGGTGTTCGGCCGAACTCGAACATCACCCGAACAGGGTGATGTTCTGCAGAACCCGAACAGTGGCGAACACTGTTCGCCCAACACTAACGAAAGGTAGGGGACCAGAGTTCAGCTGTGGGTTTAGAGCACTTGTGAAGGGTAGTAGGCCAGAGTGAAAAGGTGAGTTTTGAGGGCCTTCTTGAAGATGTTGAAGGAGGGGGCTGCCCTAATGGGTGGAGGTAGGTGTGATGAATGATGAAGAAGTCGAGACGATTAGCGATTCTGTATCGTTCCGCACAGCAGAGCAGAATGACATTTTTTTCTTTTTAAACGTACCACAGATGTCTTTTCTCTCTTCTAAGTGAAAGCAAACCCATCGCCCACATTTCATTAACTTGTTCAAAAGGATTCAGAATCAGAATCATATTTATTTCGTCAAATACAGCAGAGCCATATTCGGAATTATTTGTGGTACACATGGCATAGATATAGACATAGTATAGGAAGACAAGATGCACAACTACAGTAATGATATACATGTTTAGTGTTTCTTCCTGTCATGCAGGAGCAGTCCAGTGGTAATAACAGTAGCAATAATGCTAATAATGATGGTGGTGGCTCCGTGCAGTCCTGGGCAGTGAGAACGAGGGAGGACAGCAGCGGGAACTGACTGAGAGGCCCCGCTAGGGCCTGCCAGTAGGCGGGCCAGACAGGGGGAGGTTGGAGTTTAGCAGCCGAACCGCTTGGGGGAAGAAGGTGTTCTTCCGTCTAGTTGTTTTGCATGGTATAGTCCTGTACCTGTGGCCCAATGGGAGGAGCTTGAGGTAGCGACTGCCAGGGTGGGAGGGGTCACAGGCAATCACCGTGGCCCTCTTCATCGTCCTAGCGGAGTGGAGGAGATCAAGAGGTGGAAGAGGAGACCCGATGATTCTCTCTGCATCAGTTATGACTCTCTGCAATTTGTGTTTATCGCTGGCCGTAGCACCCGTGTACCAGACAATGGCTGAGGAGCAGAGGATGGATTCTATAGTGGCAGTATAGAAGCTGGTCAGCAGTTCCCTGGGCAAGCCGAATGTCTTCAGTTGGTGCAGGAAGAACAACCTCTGCTGAGATTTCTTCTGAATTTTGGTGGTGTTCTGCCCCCACTCCAGGTTGTTAGTGAGAGTCGTGCCGAGGACCTGCACGGATGTCACCCTAGAGACTTCAGTACCCCCAATGAGGACAGGTGGGAGGGGGGGAGGGTTTCTCCTGAAGTCTACGACTAGTTCAACAGTCTTTGCAGCGTTAAGTACTAGGCTATTTTCTCTGCACCAGTTACAGATTCTCTCGACTTTGCTGCGGTACTCATGCTCCCCGTTGCTTCCAATTAGGCCGATGATAGTGGTGTCGTCTGCAAACTTGATGACTTTCACAGAGTCCGCGGCTGATATGCAATTGTTGGTATAGAGGGAGAACAGTAGTGGTGACAGTACACAGCCTTGTGGAGCCCCTGTATTAGTGGTTCTAACGATGGAGTAGCAGTTGCTGAGCTTCACCTGTTGCATTCTGTTTGTCAGGAAGTCCTTGATCCATGCTCGAAGGGTAGGATCTACTCCAAGCTGCGCCAGATTGGTGAGCAGGATGTCTGGGCAGATCGTGTTGAACGCTGAGCTAAAATCCAGAAACAGGATCCTAGCATAGGAGGAAGGGTTGTCTAGGTGCTCCGTGATGTATGCCAGGCTGTCATTGATGGCATCCTCCATGGATCTGTTAGCCCTATAAGCAAATTGGAGCTGGTCGAGTTGAGCGTCCGTGAACCTCTTCAGGTGGGCAAGGACCAGCCGCTCAAGGAGCTTCATGACGTTGCTGGCCAGTGACACAGAGGTGTGAAAGCTCTCCAGCAGTAACCAAATGGCAAGTGTTACTGCCTTTTGAAGAGACAGGATAAACTCAGCATGAGACCAGACTACCTGACTCCATCAGAAGCAGAGCGAAAATGAATGCTGTATATGATTTTTTGCCTATTTACAGAATATAGTATCTAGGATAGTTATGAGAGTTGTATCATTGGGTTTGTAGTGTCTTGCTGAATATTTTGATACCAGTCTTGAGGGGCAAGGGGTACGCTACAACCAAGTTATTAAACTTCTCAGGAACTGGACCCTCTACCCTAATCAAGTCTGATGTCATTGGAATTGTCATAATCTGAGGAATATTCATCTGCTATCCACCCAAATATGACCTGTATATTTTATGAGTTACAGAGTTTTACAGTTTAGGCTCAACATCCTCCTAGGAGGAGGTGGACTGTCATTGGTGGGTAATTCAGAGTGGGGCAGGCGTTGCCACAACCCCAAACCAGCTTCATCAAAAGCACATTGCCAGCAGGTGGACTTCAGTCCTCCATTTTAACATCATCTGGATTACAACTCGACCTGCTGCTGCTAACCAGAGGACCATGTGGTTATGAGCCATCTTGGAACTGTAACCTCAGTTTGGATTACAAAGTATACCTAAAGGCCTCTGATTCTGAAACCAAGGACTTTGCATTTATTCTCCCAGAAGGAAATATCCCCACACAGACTGCATTTCGGCTAAGTAAACCTTTTCACAATTATTCCCTTTTATTTTAAGCTTTGTGTGTATATGTTAATTAGTGTATGTAAATGTGTGTAATGCATTTTTGTTATTAAACGTTTAAAAATCGTTTAGTGGTTATGACCTGTTGCTGAACATACACAATCGTACTTACTCCTCCGAAAATGTTACCTTGTGTTCTATCTAGAGTATCTTGTATTTATAACCCGTATGCTTGAATCGGGCACAGATAGACAGATCTGGCGCCGATCCCTGCATACAGCTAAGGGTTAACTTACAGTGCTCGCAGTGTGCTAAAGTATTTACAGTCCTGTGCTGACTCACAGGTGGTGGCAAGCTTTTGAATTGTACGTGTGTGATGAATCCTTTGGAGTCAGGACGCTCCTCTCGGCTAGTCGGTTCATAGACTGCGAATTCACATATGGGCATCTATGCGCAAATTGACAGCGAGACCGAGATTCTGACTCTGAGCGATTGACCCGATCAAAGACCGGCCCATGCGATCTATGACAGTAGGGAGTTCTATAGTGTTGGAGCAGCTCTTGAGAAGTCCTGGAGGCGTACAAGGGACTGGGTGATGCAGGGGGGTGGTCAGGCAAAGTTAATTGGAAGAGCGGAGTGAGAGGCTAGGTGTGTACCTCTGAGTAAGATTGGAAATGTAGGTTGGACAGGTTTTGTGGACAGATTTGTAGGTCAGACACAGTATCTTGAATCTGATTCTGGACTGGATAGGAAGCCAGTGGAGGGATTCACAGAGGAGACCGCTGTGGTGGAGCAATGGGAGGAGTGGATAATTCTGGCTGCCGCATTCATGATGGACTGCAGTGGGGCTGTTCGAGTCATAGGGAAACCAGACAGAAGGGCATTGCAGTAGTCAAGGCAGGAAATTATGAGGGCATGGATGAGTTTGGTGGTGGCAGAGGTCAGGAAAGGGCGAATCTTACAGATGTTACGAAGGTGGAAGTTGCAGGACTTTGTGGAGTTTTGGATGTAGGGAGTGAAGGAGAGTGCGGAGTCCAGGGTGACATCCAGACAGCGGGCTTGAGAGGTAGGGCGAATGGTAGTGTGGTTAAAAGTGACATGCACATCTGGGAGGTTCATGGATGGCCGAGGTGGAAGATCATAAATTCCATTTTGTCTACATTTAGTTTCAAGAACCTAGCAGACATCCAGGAGGAGATGGCTAATAGGCAGGGGGAGACCTTGTCCATGGTAGTGGTGGATATGTCAAGGATGCGGAGATAGATCTGGGTGTCATCTGCATACAGATGATAGTTAAAACCCATGGAGGAGATGACCTTGCCAATGGAGGATGTGTATAGGGAGAACTGTAGGGGCCAAGGACCGAGCCTTGGGGGACTCCCACCGAGAGGTGGTTGGGAGGTGGTTGGGGGTGGACGAGGACTCATTGAAGGAGGTAGTGAAGGAGCGGTTGGAGAGGTAGGAGGAAAGCCAGGTCAGGGTGAGATTGTGAATGCCCATGGACTGGAGGGACTGGAGGAGTAGGGGATGATCTACTGTGTCAAAAGCTGCTGAAAGGTCAAGGAGGAGGAGAATGGAGTATTTACCTTCGGCTTTAGCTAAGGCAAGGTCATTGACCACTTTGGTGAGAGCAGTTTCGGTTGAGTGGGCAGGCCGAAATCCAGATTGCAGTGGGTCTAGCAGTGAGTTGGCATTGAGATACTGGGTCAGGCGTTTGTGAACCAGACGCTCAAGGAGTTTTGAGCTAAAGGGGAGGAGGGAGATAGGGCGGTAGTTGGAGGGTATCGAGGGGTCGAGGGAGGGTTTCTTGAGCAGGGGTAGTACAGTGGCCTGCTTGAAGTCTGAGGGGAAGGTGCCTGTGGATAGGAAGAGGTTAAACAGGGTAGTGAGGACTGGGGCCGATTCCGTGAAGTGAGGCTGGAGTAAATCAGAAGGGATGGGGTCAAGGGGGAAAGTAGTGGTATGGGAAGTCTGCAGTAGGTGGTTGACTTCCTCAGTGGTAGTAGGAGTGAAGGAGGTGAGGGGAGGATAGGGTGGTGGAGGAGCTGGTTGGGAGGGGGTGGGAAGTGAAGATTGAAGATTGGATATTTCCTGACGGATGGAAACAATTTTGTTGGTGAAGTGGGTGGCTAAATCCGTGGCAAAGAGGGAGGAAACAGAGGGTGGGGGTTTAAGCAGGGAGTTGAAAGTGGCAAAAAGTCGCCGGGGGTTGGTAGCTTGTGCTCCGATGAGCTTGGTAAAGTATTCCTGCTTCGCATGAGCAAGGGCAGTGTGGAACTGCAGCCAGCCAGTTTTTACATCCAGAAATTCATATTTTGATTTTTATTTTTTTTTTATGTAAAAATGTTTTTGTTTTATATCTGACAGAGACACTGTTACAAACAAACTGGCTACTGAGGAGAGAACAGACCTACGGTATAACAGCATCTCTGTTTATCCTGGTCATGTGATCAGTGTGAGTATATGACCATATGATCATGCTGATGATAATTTGATTACATGCTATGATTACAGCTTTGGAACTAATGTAATGGCAGGTTCTGAAGCCTATCAGGTGAGGTGGAGGGCAACACTCTCAGTACCACTGCCATATAAGCACAGCAGCTGGTCCGTAAGTGGCTAACTGGGTGCAGGTCATTAGGTTAACTAGGATTGTAGAGTTTGGTTACTGAAACGTACACCAAACAATAATAATGGTAATTATGCATTTGCTTAACACAGACACATGTTCAGTTGGGCTTTACAAAAGACAGTAAACAATTTATGCCAATGTATGCCACTTTCTAACTGAATCTAATTTACGCTCAGTTCACATTGAGCTGAATTGCCAGTGGCCAACCGGAATGGTCAAATGCATCCACTGAGGCGACACGCAGGTCATATTTTTGCATTGCGATTACCACAGTGGATCCAATGGACCTATTGTAGACTGACAAGTGTGAACGGTTCCTATTAATAACATAATATCCATTGACAGTCAGTTTTTGTGATCTGTTGCGATCTGGCAAAACAGAGAAAAAATATTTGTTTTGTGTTGTATTGTGAATTGGGCCCAACCCAATATGTCTATCGTGGTAACAATGTTAAGTTAATTTTCGACTATTACCATTATAGAATTGACTTGCTCGTGAAACAAGTAACCAGCCATATCCCTTGAGTAACGTCTACTGTTACCAGCAATAAGTCAATGTGTAAAGGTTATGTATTCTTTTTCTCCCTCATTCACAGAATAAACATGAGCAAGCTTCTTCGTGGAATTATCACGTGAAGTAATTTAGTGTTTTTATGCTACACTGCCATCTTTTGTCTGTAAGTGTCTTTAGATGCTCCCACATCTGTACAGTTTACTTTTATTACAAATCTGCCTCTCAGCATAAATACACAATGACACATACAGTATGTTTCAGTAAGCTACTGCGTCACTATGCAATTTCTAACATGTTTATAATTATTATAGTTTAAGTGTTCATTCATTCAAGTCTCATTCATCTTTCTTCTCGATCTTCCTCTGCCGACCCTCTCTGTCAAGCTCTTCACTGGCTGCCAATTAACCAGAGGATCCAGTTCAAACTCCTAGCCCTAACCTACAAAGCTCTCCACAATCTCTCTCCCCGGTACATATCCTCACTAATTTCCAGATACAAACCCAATCGCAATCTCAGATCGGCACATGATCTTCTGTTGTCCTCTTCTAGAATCACCTCCTCACATTCATGCTTACAGGATTTTGCACGCGCTTCACCGCTTCTCTGGAATGCCCTCCCACAACACATGCGTCACTCGCCAACCTTTGTTACCTTTAAACGCTCTCTAAAAACTAATTTGTTCTGAGAAGCATATGCGCTACCTTAGGCCACTTCCCTTTGTCCTAAGACCAAATTGCACTCCTACTAGGTATCCTAAAACACACTGCCTTTATATATTTTATCATATACTACCCCTGCTCTTGTTTCCCCCCATTCCCTTTAGATTGTAAGCTCGCAAGGGCAGGGCTCTCTCCCCCTTTTGTGTCTTGGAAATCATTATTCATTTTATTCATCATGTTACTTTTGTCACGGTCATTACCAATTCTGTATTTTGTATTCTGTATGCTGTATCATTTTTTGTATTTTGTCACTAATTTTGTATCTTGTATATTAGTGTACACCACTGTCTGTATTATGTACCCCATGTTTGTTTCTTACTTTGTACAGCGCTACGGAATATGTTGGCGCTTTATTAATCAATAATAATAATAAAAGTGTTGTTTGACCTACACAGGCTCAGTCAAAATTAGCTCACAAAATAGTAGTTACAAGATCTGAGCACAAAAAGCACATACATACATACATAAATGACAGCATATCACTAACTAACAAACTACACTATATGGAGATTGTAAATCAATGCATGTAGAGAACATGTATATTCATACACACACACACACACACACACACGCATATAACCTAAATCCCATATTATCAGGCTGTAGCTATGCAATTTTTTATTTTAATGTTTCCTAAACGCTGCACTACTGACAAATAGGTGGTGACAGCGCTTAAAGTATTGCTTACAAACCCCGAACACTTGTTTCGTTTGGAGAGGCAATGGTCTGAATCTGCCTGATTCATCAGCGCCTGTCATAAAAATGCATGAGGATGTAAATGCTTTGACGTGCTGTTCAATTTCTAGCGCGGTAAATACAAAATTCCTCCCCAGTGATGCCTGGCAAAGGGAATACATTATACTGCTTGTTGTTATAATAATGAGACTTCGCTGCTGCTTTATTTCTCTTCAGGGCAGTTGTCGCTTAGACTAACATGTATAGTAAACTTTGCAGTAATCTTAAAAACTGTGTTATAAAGGACTTTTGAAATCTGTTTTTTAAAGAAATTAACCTTTTCCTAGAAAAAGCGGGGCAGGTAAAATGGTGCAGAGTGAGCGCTGATAAAAATGGCGTCACCATAACCGATTAGCGGCAATGAAGTTAAATTAAGGTTAGGCACCAGGTAGTTAAGTTTAGGCACTAGGGTGGTTAAGGTAAGACATCGGGAGTGAAGAGGTTAAACTTAGGTAGCGGGGGTGGAGGGGTTAAGGTTAGGCAGTGGTGTGGCGTGGTTCAGCATGGGGGTGGAATGGTTAAGTGTTAGGCACCAGGTTGGGTCTTAGGGTTAGGCATAGGTAGAGGGAGGGTTCATAGTGAGAGTAGGCAGGGTCATTATGCCGCTTCCATCCCTGCATGGTGATTGGCTGGCTGCAGGACACCTGCAAACTAAACAGGAAGCAGGTAATGTATAATAATTCTAGAAGTCGGTAATGACATATTGTAACTAACATTATTTAATGTTTTAGAAATGTCCTGAAAGGTTAAATAATGTTAGTAACAAGTCACTACTGGCATCACGATGTGCTATAATGTAACTGCGCTATTTTTAAATGCATGTGTCACGGAACAGCCGTGAGAAACGTGGGCGAATTGGAAGGATCCGCGCAGTCCAATTTCTGATCGCTTTCTGGCTAAATTTGTGCAGCCATTACAGGAATCAGAACTGGGGTTTTTTCTTTTTTTTTCTCTTTCCCTCCTTCCACCAAAAGGGCTCTAGCCTGCTGCAGAGTGTCCCTGGCTTCAAGCTGTGCTGATGGCCCATTCATCAGGTATAGTTGATAAGCACGATGGCAGAAGCAATCTAGTTGGGGGAAAAGTCAGACATTCTGGCTCTCCTCCCAGCAGGGGAGCTGACACGTAGCTGGCTGCCCCCAAACTTTAAAGAGCCTTTGCCTGGGAATTACCTGCTATAAATCCCAGAGGTATCTCATATTCCATAAACTGCTATATGTGTCATATTTTCTGTGTTGCCAGGCTGGCAGACCCTCCAAACTAACAGAGCATGCTTGGCCCTGTCTGGCGCTGGTTCTGAGAACGTTTCAGAACATTCTGAGGTAAAGACTGCCAGTTAGGCAGTTCGAAAGTGCCCTGATGATACCACAGGGGTCCCACCCCTCATGTTTGGTATCAGGCTGCTGGGTAAATCGAGACAGACCTGAAAATGTTAGTAAATCTGCCCTGACCTGTATGGTTCTGTGAGATAGAGCCCATATATGGTTAGATATGATTTCTGGTCCCCAGGACAAGGGGAGGACTCATCTCATATTCTAAGGGGGTGTGTGGCCCCCACCCTCACTCCCTCCTACTGGATCAGGGGCATAAGAACGGCAGAGGAGACAAACTCAGTGTCCTCCATCCTGAAACATCATCCTGATTTCATCTGTGCCAGCTTGAGGATATGCTGGCATCCACCTGGTCTGAACTCTGAACTTTGATTGAAACCAAGAACTTTACAAGTTTTCCCACAAAAGGAAATCTTTCCAGGAACTAAGTATTTTTTTCTCCCCTTTATTTTCATACTGTGTTATCTCATGTCTCAATAATTGTTGATTTTAATAATTTTCTGTATATATTAATTATTTATATTGTCGTGAATAAAGACTTTACCAAAGTCATTCACTGTCCCGCTACCCTATTATTCAGCATACACAGGAACTGAACTCAGATCTCTGAAGAGACGCTACTATTGTTGATATCTAGACAGAATAGAGTGTGTTTAACCGTTTTTATTCGCAGGACTAGTCAGTCAGTCGGGTCCACTGGCCCATACCAGTGGTGGTGGCAGTTATACCCTGAAATCGGGTGTAAGTTGTAATTACCGTACCTCACAGGCTCCCTTCTGGTCGGGCTGCTGCCCAAATTTCTGCCTGTTTCTGCGCAAAGATCGCAACCAAAGCTTGCATGGTCTGTGTGCTGAAACTGATTGGAAGGCAATTTGCGGTCTGACCACTAGGGCTCCTGTGACAGTATGCAATAAAATTACATAGGTGGAAAGGGGTGAGACATTGGCAAGAGTGGGCTTGGTTGTGGCAGTAGGAGTGTGGTTGGACTTTCAAGCCAGCAAGTACAGCTGGTTTTGAGAAGTTGCTGGGCCTTAGCAAGTTTCCATTAGCATTTGCAGTCAGTGCTGATGAATAGAATTTATCTTCCTGTAATATCTGCTGCAAAACTGACAAAAAATGAGTATACAGCTCAGGTTTGTGGTTCACAAGTTACGAAACCTTTAAAAAAATTAGCATGGTATTCCTCTCACTTTATATCTCATTATAATCATTCCTAGGGTATTATTAGGCATTTATAAAGCACAAATATATTCTGCAGCACTTTACAGAGTGCATTAGTCAAATCATGTCCACCTCACAATTTAATCTCTGATCCTAGTCATAATATAATATCCCTAACCATAGTGTAAAGCCAATATTTGGGGAGAAGCAAATTATTTTATTAGTATGTTTTGGGGATGTTATAGGAAACTAGAATGCCAAGAGGAAGCTGAGGTACACTTGAGGAGAACCTCCAAACTCCTTGCTGATAGTGACTTGGAACAGATTTGAATCTGTAAGGGCTTGTTCACACCTAGGGCCTTTTTGTCTTTTTTTAAGCACCGGCGATTTTCAAAATCGCCATAAAAGCGCTTGTGCAATGATTCCCTATCAGAGTGTTCACATCTGAGTGGTTCGATTCCAATCCGCTCACCAAATCGCTGCCTGTACCATTTTTGGGGCGATTTGCGATTTGCCTCAACGGAAGGTATCGGGAAATCACAAAACGCTTGAAAAAAAACGCTTTGTATAGCAATTTCCCCAGCGCTTTTAAGAATAAATACATTGTATTTATTCTTTACGGGTCAAAGAGTTCACTTCCTGACTTGAGTCAGGAAGTAAACAAACAAATCGCTCTGCAAAAGCACTTAGAAAAGCGCTTTACAAAAAATTGAAATGTGCAGGTAAGCGCCAGGAGGTGCAAAAAATCCATGCAAAAAAACAAAAAAAATCGCTGGCGTCAGCGATTTCTATTTCAGATGAGAACAAAGCCTAATTGTCACACATACAGATAAGCTGTTGACTGTCACTGGTGTTAGACATGTGCTCTTCCAGGATATGGAACCTAATTAGCTACTGGTCTCACTAAAGCATCCTGCAAAGGGTGATGAGCTCCTACCCCTAGTGGGCAGCAGATTACTTTGCTGCTATTGGCTAGTAGCTGAGCAGTAACTGGGACTGCCACACCGCAGACAGAGATAACAAGGCAAATCTGCAGTAGAGAGAAGCAGAGGATTGAGCTGTAGAGTTGGGCCGAACCTCCGATTTTAGGTTCGCGAACCGGGTTCGCGAACTTTCGCGGAACGTTCGGTTCGCGTTAAAGTTCGCGAACCGCAATAGACTTCAATGGGGATGCGAACTTTGAAAAAAAAAATAATTATGCTGGCCACAAAAGTGATGGAAAAGATGTTTCAAGGGGTCTAACACCTGGAGGGGGGCATGGCGGAGTGGGATACACGCCAAAAGTCCCCGGGAAAAATCTGGGTTTGACGCAAAGCAGCGTTTTAAGGGCAGAAATCACATTGAATGCTAAATGACAGGCCTAAAGTGCTTTAAAACATCTTGCATGTGTATACATCAATCAGGTAGTGTAATTAAGGTACTGCTTCACACTGACACACCAAACTCACCGTGTAACGCACCGCAAACAGCTGTTTGTACTAGTGACGGCCGTGCTGGACTGGTGCGCACCATGGCGAGAGTGCAGGTTTTGGTGGCTTTACAGCCCATATGGTCGGCCTGGCTGATGTAGCTGAATGACAGAACAGTGACTGTCCAGCTGATCAAATTTGGTCTGACCACAATGAAGCAACGACCTTATTATCTTTTGTGTGCCCCCCGAGACACTCATCTAGGCGCCGGTCATTGCTTCATTGTGATACGCAAGCCCCTTCACCACGGCAAGGTAATGATCACGAAGGGGAATGGGCGCATGTACATGCCTTTTCTTTTGTTGTTGTAGCTGCCCTCAGTGCAGCCAGAAAAATTAGGCAGTCATGTACACGCACCATAAAAATTATTACAGCGGCCGCTGCTAGCAGCGGCCTAAAAAATTCAGCAATCCGCCTGGAGTCCCGGACCCTGTTGGTGGTGGCGGAGAAGGTAGTGAAGCGGCCTGCAGGCAGACATGCTGTGTGGAGGGACTGGGAGCGACTTAGTCTTTTTGGGGCAGGCCAGGCAGCCAGTCACACGGCGTGCAGGCAGAGATGCTGTGTGTGCGGGGACTGACTTAGTCTTGGGGCGGGCAGCAGCCCTCCGGGATCCATGCCTCATTCATTTTGATAAAGGTGAGGTACTTAACACTTTTGTGACTTAGGCGACTTCTCTTCTCTGTGACAATGCCTCCAGCTGCGCTGAAGGTCCTTTCTGAGAGGACGCTTGCGGCAGGGCAGGAGAGAAGTTGGATGGCAAATTGGGACAGCTCTGGCCACAGGTCAAGCCTGCGCACCCAGTAGTTCAAGGGTTCCTCATCGCTGTTCACAGCAGTGTCTACATCCACACTTAAGGCCAGGTAGTCGGCTACCTGCCGGTCGAGGCGTTGGTGGAGGGTGGATCCGGAAGGGCTACGGCGAGGCGTTGGACTAAAGAACGTCCGCATGTCCGACATCACCATGAGATCGCTGGAGCGTCCTGTCTTTGACTGCGTGGACACGGGAGGAGGATTAGTGGCAGTGGTACCTTGCTGGCGTTGTGCCGTCACATCACCCTTAAAGGCGTTGTAAAGCATAGTTGACAGCTGGTTCTGCATGTGCTGCATCCTTTCCACCTTCCGGTGAGTTGGTAACAGGTCCGCCACTTTGTGCCTGTACCGAGGGTCTAGTAGTGTGGCCACCCAGTACAGCTCATTCCCCTTGAGGTACTTTATACGGGGGTCCCTCAACAGGCAGGACAGCATAAAAGACGACATCTGCACAAAGTCGGATCCAGTACCCTCCATCTCCTCTTGCTCTTCCTCAGTGACGTCAGGTAAGTCAACCTCCTCCCCCCAGCCGCGAACAATACCACGGGAAGGTTGAGCAGCACAAGCCCCCTGCGACGCCTGCTGCGGTTGTTCTCCTGCCGCTGTCCCCTCCTCCTCCTCCTCCTCCTCCCCCAAAGAAACACCTTGCTCATCATCCTCTGAGTCTGACTCGTCTTCTGCACACGACCTCTCTTCTTCCTCCTCCTCCCCCCTCTGTGCTGCCGCAGGTGTTGAGGAAACAGCTGGGTCTGATGAAAATTTGTCCCATGCCTGTTCCTGCCGTAACGGTTCCTGGTCACGCTCATTCGCAGCTTCATCCGCCACTCTACGCACAGCACGCTCCAAGAAGTACGTGTAGGGAATTAAGTCGCTGATGGTGCCCTCACTGCGGCTCACCAGGTTGGTCACCTCCTCAAACGGCCGCATGAGCCTGCATGCATTTTTCATCAGTGTCCAGTTGTCGGGCCAGAACATCCCCATCTTCCCAGACTGTTTCGTTCTACTCCAGTTGTAGAGGTACTGGGTGACGGCTTTCTTCTGTTCTAGCAGGCGGGAGAACATGAGCAGGGTCGAGTTCCAGCGAGTGGGGCTATCGCAAATGAGGCGTCTCACCGGCATGTTGTTTTTACGCTGAATTTCTGCAAATCGTGCCATGGCTGTGTAAGAGCGCCTCAAATGCCCACAGAACTTCCTGGCCTGCTTCAGGACATCCGCTAAGCCAGGGTACTTTGCCACAAATCTTTGAACCACTAGATTCATGACATGTGCCATGCAGGGTATGTGTGTCAGCTTCCCCATATGCAAAGCGGCAAGCAGATTGCTGCTGTTGTCGCACACCACGTTGCCTATCTCCAGGTGGTGCGGGGTCAGCCACTCATCCACCTGTTTCTTAAGAGCAGCCAGGAGAGCTGCTCCAGTGTGACTCTCCGCTTTGAGACAAGCCATGTCTAAGATGGCGTGACACCGTCGTACCTGGCATGCAGCATAGGCCCTGCGGAGCTGGGGCTGTGTAGCTGGAGAGGAGAACTGCCACTCAGCCAAGGAGGAGGAGGAGGACAGCGAAGAGCATGTAGCAGGAGGAGAGAAGGTGGCAGGAGGCCTGCCTGCAAGCCGTGGAGGTGTCACAATTTGGTCCGCCGCTTTCTGCTTGCCATTGTTCACCACCAGGTTCACCCAATGGGCTGTGTAGGTAATGTAGCGGCCCTGCCCGTGCTTGGCAGACCAGCCATCCGTGGTCAGGTGTACCCTTGACCCAACGCTCTTCGCAAGAGATGACACCACTTGCCTCTCAACTTCACGGTGCAGTTGGGGTATGGCCTTTCTCGAAAAATAAGTGCGGCCTGGCATCTTCCACTGCGGTGTTCCGATGGCCACAAATTTACGGAAGGCCTCAGAGTCCACCAGCCGGTATGGTAACAGCTGGCGAGCTAACAGTTCCGCCACGCCAGCTGTCAGACGCCGGGCAAGGGGGTGACTGGCCAAAAGTGGCTTCTTCCGCTCAAACATTTCCTTCACGGACACCTGACTGCTGCTGTGGGCAGAGGAGCAGGAACCGCTCAAGGGCAGAGGCGGAGTGGAGGAGGGTGCCTGTGAAGGTGCAAGGGAGAAAGCGGCAGAAGCAGATGATGCACCTGAAGGAGGAAGAGGAGAAGGAGGGTGACTTTTCTTTTGTGTGCTGCTGCTGCTTTTGCTCAGGTGGCCATCCCATTGCTGTTTGTGCCTTTTCTCCAGGTGCCTTCGTAAGGCACTTGTCCCTACGTGAGTGTTGGCCTTTCCACGGCTCAATTTTTGTTGGCAGAGCGAACAGATGGCTTTGGTCCGATCTGAGGCACACACATTAAAAAATTTCCACACCGCTGAGCCACCCTGGGATGTGGGCACTATGGGGACCTCAGCAGCTGATGCTGAAGGGCAAGTTGGCTGGCTGTACATAGGTGGCGATACATGGTGCCGGACTCTGCCACCAGCTGTTTCTGACGAAGAGCTGCCCCAGCTTCTTTCAGCAACTTCTCTCCTCCTACTACTCTCTGACTCCCCCTCTGAACTGTCCCCCTCTTCATCTCCTCTATTGGGAACATACAGAGGATCCCTATTACCGTCATCATCGTAGTCATCCTGCCCAGCTTCGCTTGCCTCAGACAAATCCAAACTTGCACCATCAGTAGGTCCTTCATCCTCCTGACACGTTACATCCATAGTGTTGCCGCGTAACTCAGACATATTAGCTGGTGAAAATTCATCTGGCTGTAACAACAATGGCTGTGCATCAGTGATTTCAACACTAAATAATTCTTGCGAAGTGTCAAATGCAGCGGAAGTGGTGCTAGTAGTAGCGCTGGTGGCTGAGCAAGATGAGGTGTTCTGTGTCGCTAAATACTCAACCACGTCCTGACAATCTTGGGAGGTGATGGGACGTGCCTTCTTCCGAGCACTGTACTGTGGGCCAGGTCCACACGAAATTACATTTACACGACCTCGCGCAGACCTGCCGGGTGGCCTTCCTCTGCCTCTGCCACTACCTCTTCCTCTTCCTCTACCTGTTTTGTCCATATTGGGTATGCACGGAGTGGTATATCACACTGCGTGCACTCACGTAGGTAGGTGGGTTCACTTAACTGCACAGGTATGCGCACTGATGCGGTTGGTTCACTGAACAGAACAGGTATACAGTGGCGGGTTCACAGAACAGGTATGCAGTGGCAGGATCACTGAACACAATAGGTATGCAGTGGCGTGTTCACTAAACAGGTATACAGTGGCGGGTCCACTGAACAGAACAGGTATACAGTGGCGGGTTCACAGAACAGGTATACAGTGGCGGGTCCACTGAACAGAACAGGTATACAGTGGCGGGTCCACTGAACAGAACAGGTATACAGTGGCGGGTCCACTGAACAGAACAGGTATACAGTGGCGGGTCCACTGAACAGAACAGGTATACAGTGGCGGGTTCACAGAACAGGTATACAGTGGCGGGTCCACTGAACAGAACAGGTATACAGTGGCGGGTTCACAGAACAGGTATGCAGTGGCAGGATCACTGAACACAATAGGTATGCAGTGGCGTGTTCACTAAACAGGTATACAGTGGCGGGTCCACTGAACAGAACAGGTATACAGTGGCGGGTCCACTGAACAGAACAGGTATACAGTGGCGGGTCCACTGTACAGAACAGGTATACAGTGGCGGGTCCACTGAACAGAACAGGTATACAGTGGCGGGTCCACTGAACAGAACAAGTATACAGTGGCGGGTTCACAGAACAGGTATGCAGTGGCAGGATCACTGAACACAATAGGTATGCAGTGGCGTGTTCACTAAACAGGTATACAGTGGCGGGTCCACTGAACAGAACAGGTATACAGTGGCGGGTTCACAGAACAGGTATACAGTGGCGGGTTAACTGAACAGAACAGGTATACAGTGGCGGGTCCACTGAACAGAACAGGTATACAGTGGCGGGTCCACTGAACAGAACAGGTATACAGTGGCGGGTTCACAGAACAGGTATACAGTGGCGGGTCCACTGAACAGAACAGGTATACAGTGGCGGGTTCACAGAACAGGTATGCAGTGGCAGGATCACTGAACACAATAGGTATGCAGTGGCGTGTTCACTAAACAGGTATACAGTGGCGGGTCCACTGAACAGAACAGGTATACAGTGGCGGGTCCACTGAACAGAACAGGTATACAGTGGCGGGTCCACTGAACAGAACAGGTATACAGTGGCGGGTTCACAGAACAGGTATACAGTGGCGGGTCCACTGAACAGAACAGGTATACAGTGGCGGGTTCACAGAACAGGTATGCAGTGGCAGGATCACTGAACACAATAGGTATGCAGTGGCGTGTTCACTAAACAGGTATACAGTGGCGGGTCCACTGAACAGAACAGGTATACAGTGGCGGGTTCACAGAACAGGTATACAGTGGCGGGTCCACTGAACAGAACAGGTATACAGTGGCGGGTTCACAGAACAGGTATGCAGTGGCAGGATCACTGAACACAATAGGTATGCAGTGGCGTGTTCACTAAACAGGTATACAGTGGCGGGTCCACTGAACAGAACAGGTATACAGTGGCGGGTTCACAGAACAGGTATACAGTGGCGGGTCCACTGAACAGAACAGGTATACAGTGGCGGGTTCACAGAACAGGTATGCAGTGGCAGGTTCACTGAACACAACAGGTATGCAGTGGCAGGTTCACTGAACACAACAGGTATGCAGTGGCGGGTTCACTGAACAGGTATACAGTGGCGGGTCCACTGAACAGAACAGGTATACAGTGGCGGGTCCACTGAACAGAACAGGTATACAGTGGCGGGTCCACTGAACAGAACAGGTATACAGTGGCGGGTTCACAGAACAGGTATACAGTGGCGGGTCCACTGAACAGAACAGGTATACAGTGGCGGGTTCACAGAACAGGTATGCAGTGGCAGGATCACTGAACAGGTATGCAGTGGCAGGATCACTGAACAGGTATGGAGTGGCAGGATCACAGTACAGGTATGCAGTGGGCTGAGGGCTCACTGAACAGAACAGGTATGCAGTGGCAGGATCACTGAACAGGTATGGAGTGGCAGGATCACAGTACAGGTATGCAGTGGGCTGAGGGCTCACTGAACAGAACAGGTATGCAGTGGCAGGATCACTGAACAGGTATGCAGTGGCAGGATCACTGAACAGGTATGCAGTGGCAGGATCACAGTACAGGTATGCAGTGGGCTGAGGGCTCACTGAACAGAACAGGTATGCAGTGGCAGGATCACTGAACAGGTATGGAGTGGCAGGATCACAGTACAGGTATGCAGTGGGCTGAAGGCTCACTGAACAGAACAGGTATGCAGTGGCAGGATCACTGAACAGGTATGCAGTGGCAGGATCACTGAACAGGTATGCAGTGGCAGGATCACAGTACAGGTATGCAGTGGGCTGAGGGCTCACTGAACAGAACAGGTATGCAGCCAGGAAGAAGTTAAGCCTAACTAATCTTTCCCTATATGAGAGACTGCAGCAGCTCGCCCTACTCTCACTAATGCAGGCACACGAGTGGCCGTAATGGCCGCCGCTGCCTGCCTTATATAAGGGGGGGTGGGGCTCCAGGGGCTAGTGTAGCCTAATTGGCTACACTGGGCCTGCTGACTGTGATGTAGAGGGTCAAAGTTGACCCTCAGTGCATTATGGGGCGAACCGAACTTCTTCCGCAAAAGGTTCGCGTGCGGCAGGTCAAGACAGGCAGCAAACTAGACCACGGTCAGTTGACAGGCAAAGTTTGAGGCAAATGGCAGTCTAACAAGGTTGGTATACATGTAAAGGATGCAGGAGTTGACAGGCTAAGCAAAGTTGGATTCTAGGCCGAGACTTAAGAGGTAACTTGAGCTGAAAATAGGAAAAAGTCAGGCAAGCCAGTTTAATAATAGGTAATCACACAGGAAAATATATAAAGCTGCTTGGAAGTAACAACACAATACTGTCTGAGGTTATATAACCAAAAGATTGGCTTTGCTTGTGCATGGTGTTTATTACATCTGAACCCCGTGCACAACATTTTGAGCTTGCATGTGTAATCTATGCACATCATCATGCACTGCCCCATCTCCATTGACTGTGCAATGTAATGGAGACATTTGTGGCTTTAAGTCAGATTTACAGCTTTGCTTAACATTCAATAAAAGCTTGTTTCCCTACTTTGTATTTATCATACAGCTTTCCTAATTGCTTTTGTTCCAAAGTAATGTAATCACAATATCCCCAGCATATAATACAGCAGGGCTGGGATCAGGCACTGCAGTAGATGTATCATATCAAATTCATTCGAAGAAGTCTTGCGGTGCGGAAAACTTTCTCTTTTTTGCTTACAGTCACACTAAATCCTGAAAAAAAAAAAAACTTTCTGTTATGTTTTCTTACACTTATTATTGGTGCTAAAAAGAAGCTGAATGAGTCAGTTCAAGAAGTCTTAAGTTACTCAGATGCAAAATTTGTGCAGTCTTTAATGGGAATGCGTAAGGGTAAGCCCTAAGGATGCCCATACATTCCTCGATATTGAGGGATTAAGAGATCTATTTTATGGTCGATCTGGCCATTAAGCCAATGGCACTAAAAGAGAGATACAAATCCTTATGCTGTTTTAATGTTTTACAGAAAGTTAGGTTTGAAAATGTTTAACTATATTGGAAAAAATAGACATTGCAAATTTAAATTGAAAGGTAACTTATTACAGCATAAATTATAAATTGAAATATGTATTATTGCTTTTTTTATTTGCGTTTATCCTAGCAGTCAAGTACTAATGTAAAATACAGAAAACCCATAATTTTTTTTAATATTTAGATCAGAAAATGAAACCAAAGAAAACAAGCACTACTATTGAACTAAGAGGTAAACCTTAGAACACTGTCTTTCCATTTTTGTTTTAGCTTAGAGTCGCAGTTTTTAAACTTGTTGAATTTGTATAGTTTTCTGCCAACGTGCTACACATTTCCCTTGCTGAAATCCTGATTTCCTGTGTGAGAATATAAATGTATGGTTATATATTTTGGAATTTGCATTCCATTACCTTGGTTTGCATGTCATAAAACATTTATTACACCCCTGGGCTAGAGCCTTAATAATGACTGGGTGAAAGCACTAATGTGGACTTGGACTTGCAATGGAACAAAAGATTAATGCGCTTTGATGTAACCCAGCTAATAATGCTGCTTGCCAATTTGTCCCATCAAAAGACATTATAACTGCACACACACAGTCCTCTGTGATGTTTGAAATGCTGCAAAATACAGCCTACAGCTTGTGGAAATAAGACCTGCAGGGTTACTCTTCAAATACGTTCTTGTCATTTTTCCTTTTCTTTCTTTTTTGTACAGCTATTTCTTTGGTCAAATAGGTATACATACGTTGCTAGTACTTTTTATAGGATTTGTGATGTATTTCATGTAAAGCATGCAGTATGTTGCATGTACAAAAAAAAAAAAAAAAAAAAAAGCTTTCAAACCATCAAAATGATGTTTAGAAAGTTGTCAGATCAATGAGGCATTGTAGATTTGAGAGAACATGGATGACTGAAACTGCAGAAGATATGAATTACTGGAGGTCCTACCACAGGAGGATGTGGACTGATAAAAAGGAAGTCCTTTAAGTTTTATTGCTTAGAATAGATCCATATCCGAAGATTTTTCGGAAGTATAGTGATGATTACAACTTTTAACCTTCCATACATCATATTAAGAATTGCCTTCTAATTACATAGTGATACATAATGACATACTTGGGTTTGAAATACATACATAAAGATCAACCAACATTTTTGTTTAAAAAAGTGTTCTCTCAGAAATTCGAGCTCACCCCAGTAAAGGTAAATAACAGATACAAAAATGTGGATCAATTTGCTTTGAAAGTTAAAGAATTGCTTTTAAATTTATGTGGCAAAAATAACCCCATCCACAATCGCCTTAAACCTCAATATGCCCGATCCAATTATTTTTTTTCCAAAGTTTTCTCCTAGGAGATAATTTTTGATCTTCTGTTTAAAATAACTTTTGCACTCTGCAATTGAAAAAATACCAAAAAGTAGGTGAAAAAGTAATGTCAAAATTATTGTACAGCATTCTCTTGCCTACTGGTTGCTTAAAGGACATTTTTTTAATAATATAAAAATACCAGTTAGGAGGAAACTTAACAGGAAATGTGAATTGGTTCGGGCCTAAAGGGTGCTCTCTAGACCTTTGTGGTGATTTTAAAGTGCACAGCGTTTTTCCTAAATTTTCTGTATGAACTATTAATATAAAATAATACCAGGTGGTCTTGTTTAATCTGTTAAGGGTAGTTCAGCTAGGCTTTCCTCATTCCTCATGACAGATGACTTTCTTGTTACTTATTATCTTTCTTCTTTCTCTCTCTCTCTCCTTCTCTTCCTCCCTCTTTCAAAAGTGGTACATTGCATTCAACAATCGACATACATAGTATGTGTAATGCTTGGGGGGCATACTTTCTAAGTCAGCATGTGTGCTCAAGACTATGTAGCTAGGTAATGGAAGAGGCTACACAGGTGACCACAGGAGTAATGAACAAGGGAGCAAGATTGCCCAGAGCAACTGCAGCTCTGGGCTTCTGATACCGTCTATCACGCTAGATGCTATGTGATACAATACACAACAGATGTAGTCATTAACAGGCTAGGGTCATACACGTTAGATCAGATGGCAGTGGTACAGTGGACTAGACAGAATCAGAGTCTGTAACAGGCTAAGGTCATACACGTTAGATCAGAAGGCTGCAGTACAAAGGACTAGGCGAGAGAATGGTCAGTAAAGCTACGGTCGTATCTAAGTCAGTCTGGCAGTTGCATTAAAATACATTAATTGAGTAATGAAAGTCGCATTAATATACAATGGCTGCTTAGTGCGACGCTGCACTAAGCCTTAGGCTGAGTAACAAGACAAACAACAGACAGACAGATGGAATGCTTTGCCAATCTAGTCGCTGCCCCAGCGACGGCAAACATTCACACTGACATAGACAAGACAAACAGGTAGGAGCGTAACTAATGTCAACCGCTGCAATAGTTACGTCCTCAGGAACAGACTAGCAGGAATACTACCAATCACCAACGTGGTGATGGCAGAATCCAAGCTATCAGGATCAGAAGGACTTCACTGTATCCCCGTGGATACAGCAAACGTCCAAGCAAGAAACAAGGTTAAACAATGCAATATAAAATTCACATGAATGACCCAGCAACAACTCAGGGATCTGTACACTATGTCGGGTGGAGTCTGAAATGGGAGGCAAACTTTTATGTCGACATCAGCCAATGGATGCAGGCATGCAAATTCCCACACAGCTGAATGGTAATTATTCAATCCTGAGCCAGCTTGATTACAAGCTGCTAGCTGAAGGAATCTCATAACAAATACATGCAATTTAGACAACAACAACAAGCATGTAGGAAATCCAGGGCTATCTGGCTGCAGTTCAACTGCAGCAAGCAATAGGAGGAGGAGTCATGACAGCATCCTGAGCTGCTCTGAACTGCAGAGTGATTGCAAATGACAATGAGACTTATTTCAAATGCACAACCAAATGTAAGTAGATAAGTCAGAACTGCCCGGTTGCAGTTCCACTGCAACCGGCAGATCATGCTACTGGAGAGATCCTGCCAGTATGACTCATTGATCACAAGTCTCTGAACACAGTCTCTAAGCATTACTTATCATATATTCTTTTCGAATAATTTCATTGAAAGTTTACATTAACTGTAGCAATGTCAAAGTCCATTACATCAGTGATATACAATTCAACTTAGAATTTCAAAGGAATGCAATCAACAGGGCCTGATATTTGAAGTATACATACTGTAGTAGTAAAATCATAGATGAAATAAAAACAATAAAAACTCATCTAAGTCTCGGGTGATTTCAAGTGGATAATTCCAAATGTACCTCAATGCATAATCAAGAATATGCAATAAAAGCTACTTGACTATGAAGATAAAAAAAACAGTATAACAAAAATACTCAACTTCTACCTCATGCTTAAAAATGAAATCCAAGGTTTCCAGACCAGTTCAAAAATATGCAAGCGAAACTCAAATACACTGGCCATTCTTACATTTCTAATTTTTAATTTGTCAAAAGGAACTACAGTTTTCTTCCAAGCTTTAGCTGTAGACTGATGTGTAGCTACCATAATAAAACTGGACTGAGAACAAACAGCACCAATTGTTCTTTGTTCTTATCTTGCCTCACTCTCTCCACCCTTTTCCTTTATCTTATCTTTTGTTATCTATCTCTTTTTTTAAGGCTGAAAATTTTAATTAGAGTACCAGCACCATACAACAAACAGATGTTTTGATGATTTTGATCTCTAAAGCCGCATATACACGAGTAGATGCGGCCGCGATGCTCCTTATCAATCGAGCCGCTGATGCGGCTCGATTGATAAGATCCGACAGGACGGATCTCCGCACCGCCGATTCCCTGCTCGATCCCCGCGAGGGGACAATGGCAGGGAATCGTGCGGGAGATAAGCGGCGCCGGCGAGGACGAGCGGGCACGAGCGGGGAATCGAATGCGGCGCACGCGCGGCGAGCAGGGACGCGGTGGGCACGCGGAAGAGGCGATCCGGCGGCTAATCGAGACGCCGGATCGCTGCAATGTCCCATGGTGTAGATGGGGCTTTACTCAGCAGACTTGAATATTAATACCTATAGCTTACTTATTATCTATAGAATGTATTGTTCTCCAAGTTTATAGAGATTGGATAAGCCCAGCACCTGATGTACAAAGCATCCTCTCGATATTTCAGTTGTATTTTATTATATATGTATGATGCTATTAGACAGACCACAATCTCTGTAAACAATGCATTGGATGTTTGTAACGTCTTTTTCTTGCATCCTTAATAAACATTTATTGAAACATAAAAGTCTTGATTGAATTTTGTTAAGACATGGATAATGCAGCAGATGTAAGAATGTAATGATCCTTAGGAATGGACATACCAAAAACTGTATGCAACAAGCCATACACTTAAATATAATATATAATATAATAATATAATATAATAGTCTAGTTCAGCGCTGTCCAACTGGCGGCCCGCGGGCCGCATCCAGCCCGCCAGGCCTCCTGCTGCGGCCCGCTCTTCTCCCTGAGATGCAGGCATGGCTTGCGCTATGGGCGCCATGCCTGCTCCCTCGTATAGTGGCATTCTCCTGTGTCCCCAGTGCCGCTGCTTCACAGCTCAGACCTCACAGATCGCGGCGACTGCAGCAAGGAGAGTGCGCACGGTACCCGCATACACGGAGTACGTCACATGCGGAAGTGACATCATTAGTCTGCGGCTTTAGCAAGAACCTTCGGCCCTCCACCATGGGGTCTGAAAAAAAAATGGCCCTCCATGCCCGTGAAGTTGGACAGCACTGGTCTAGTTAGACAAGGGCAAGACCCAAAAAAATGCATTATATTACCCCTCATGCCACAAAGACTGGATCCAGCTTCTGATATGTGAGAAAGCTTGGAAGGAACCCAATATCAAGACAAGACAAGACACAGAACATTCATATTGCGCTTTTCTCCTGGCAAACTTTATAGTATTTATATAGCGCCAACATATTATGCAGCGCTTTTATAGAGTATATATTGTCTTGTCATTAACTGTCCCTCAGAGGGGCTCACAATCTAATCCCTACCATAGTCATATGTCTAAGTATGTATAGTGTAGTGTATGCATCATAGTCTAGGGCCAAATTAGGGGGAAACCAATTAATGCATCTGTATGTTTTTTGGGATGTGGGAGGAAACTGGGATGCCCAGAGGAAACCCACACAGACACAGGGCATACAAACTCCTTGCAGATGTTGACCTGGCTGGGATTCGAACTGAGGCGAGCGCGCTAACCACTACGCCACTGTGCTGTCCCATTGCTAAGTAAATGGAAATTTGGGGTATTGTATCTTTTAAATGAACATATTTTAATTTATACATGATTAAGCAACTTTGAAGTTTCATGTTTTGCCGTGATCAAATGAGGTAGGTTATTTGGGCACACAGCCCAATCTGTAAATCAAGCACCACAATAGAGCACAATGTAATCATAAAAGAAATAGTGCTTCGGACACACAGCTCTTCTTAAATAGCAGTTCTGGTATGCACCAACACCGCACCACACTCTGGTCTGCACTCACCGGACAAGGTGCCCTAAAAGGTCATAATGCACTCTTATTGATCCGGGCCTGCCTGGTCATATCTGGATCGCTCATGGGTCACCATATTGCAGCTCTTAAATCTCAGTGGTGCATGCAAAGAATGAGGCTAGTATGGTGCACTACCTCACGCATACATGTCTTCAATTAGAAAGCTAAAAGCAAATACACTCAACTTGTATGACAGTCAGGGCTGGTTCTAGACTTTTTGCTCCCTGAGGCAAACTTGAGAGGATACTTACCCCCCCCCCACACACACACACACACACCCCACCCTGAATTGGAATGATCGCACAGCACCCAACAATTTTCACTGCACGTTATAGCTGCGGTGAGCCCCCCAAAAAACACCCTCAGTATAGGTAGGTAGCCAGGTATAAATGCCCTCAGTATTGGTAGCTAGGTACAGTTGCCCCCAGTATAGGTTAGCCAGGTACAGTTGCCCCCAGTATAGGTTGGCAAGGAACGCTCTTCACTTCCTGTTTCTACTGCCTGGTGCTGCCCCAAGACTTTTGCTGCCTGAGGAAGCTACCTCAATTGGAATCATGGGTGGACCGGGCCTGATAACAGTATGCCCAGTTACAGTAAATGCACACAAAAGATGTTTTTAATGGAATTGAAAGGATTTTCCATTAAGAATGAGCCTGCAACATCCCATCCTCTCCTGTACTCGTCTACACAGACTGAGTACATCCCTTGCACAATGATTCCTGACTGGTTTTGTTATCAAAGTACTTATGCATAAGACCTTATGGATAAAAGCCAAGCCAACCCTGCAATTGCCACATAACAATAATCCTTTGCTCACTACACTGGATACCCATTAAATGTACAATTCTTTTGGCATGCTAACATTCAAATCCCTACATGACCTAGGTCCTAAATACCGTAAGGATTTGTTGCAATTGCATCACACCTCCCACAACCTCCGATCAAAATGATCCAATAACTTGACCACTCCCAGAATTCAACTAAAAACGTCTGGTGCCAGATCTTTCTGTCATACTGCCCCTACCCTCTGGAATGCCTTGCCAAACTTAATAAAGACAGCTCGTACCCTGGAGAGGTTTAAATCAAAACTGAAAAGCCACTTGTTTAGTCTGGCATTTATGATCACTTAACTTTTTCCCCCTGTACACAGCGTACTGATGTGAGACAAGCTTATGCGCTTTGGGTCCAATGTTAGAAAATTGCTTTACAAATGTTTTGCATGTTGGTATTTTAAAGAGAATCTGTACACTAAAATTCTTAGAATAAAAAGCATACCATTCTATTCCTTATGTTCTCCTGTGCCCCTCTGTGCTGTTTCTGCCACTCCCTGCTGCAATCCTGGCTTGTAATTAACAGTTTTAGGCAGTGTTTACAAACAAAAGACTGGCTTCTAACCAGAGTATCATAGGCTGACAGGGATGGATCTGGGGGGGGGGGGGGGGGGGGGCAAGCGGGTATCTTGCCCCAGGCGCAGTTTGTTGAATTCTTAAAAAGGCGGCAAAATTTGGATGGGAAATGGCAGTTTAGGCACCAAAACCTGACCTTGCCCCAGGCGCAACTTGGTCTAGATCCGTTCCTGTAGGCTGAGAACAGCTTACTGTGTGACTCATGCAGAGCTTGGAGGGGGTGTGTAAAGCTTATGCCAATGACAAGCAGTGCTGCACATTCCACACATTCCAGCCTCAGCCCGACAGACACGACAGAGGAAAAGAGATAAGATTTATTACAGAGACAGTGCAAGTAGGAAAGGTTGCAGTAAGACAGACCACATTAGAACAGTAATAGGAACTTATAGGACAGAAGAAATAAGGCTCAACATTTTGTTACAGAGTCTCTTTAAGCCCTTTGATAACTTTCCGAGTTCTGTGTGGACAGGTACCACAGAGGACGGGATGGTGCAGGTTCAAGCGCCATTTCTTTTAAGATTGAATACAATTGAGCTTATATATCAGTGCAAAATAAGTGCTGCCAAAATAACAAAACATCAATCAAATGTTCTGTGAATATTTATATTCCTGGAGCCTATTTACAAAGTATTAATAAAAAAAAGAGCTTGATAATTATCTTCATGTATTTTCCTTATTACAGTGCTTTCCAATACCAAAATTTATGCTAGCCAAAGCTTCAGTTAACATAAAACAAACAAAAAAGTGATGGATTTTTCTTGAATCTGACAATAATCTGCTTCTGGCTGATATGTGTCAAGAGACATCATGTAATGCTGAACAGCCAATAAAAGGAAAGGATTATTTCCCACCCACTCCTAAAAGATAAAGGCAGTGATTGGTGGCTTAGCACTTGAAGGCACGGAAGAGCACAAGCCAAAACTTCTCCACCTCACTCAAAGATGGCAAAGCTAATCCAGCAAGAAATACAAGGTGACACTAGTGATGTAGCTCATCACATTTTTATAAGTAACAGAGCCACCCAATTTGGGCTTAAGAGATGCGAAATTACATTTTACATCTTTTACACCCCATAATAAACAGGCCTCCTGGAGGTTTTCTTATTGAAGCACACTCATTTTATTGCTATGCTTTTTACCTAGTAAAATAACATTGTATATCACAGCACCATTCAGATGTAACTGTTCCTGAAGCCAGTTTACATTCTGTTTCAGCAACTCCACAAACACCTTTTCCTTGATACAGAGTCATCTGAGACATTGATTTCACTATCTTCCTTAAAAGTAAAATAAAATCCTCTCTATTTAGTCACTTTTTTAGGCGCACTGTACACCAATCAAGCAGCGCTTCTGTAATAGCTGAGGAAGGAAAGGGTGCCACGATTAGGGACAGTATAAAATGTTTCATGCAAGATGAAATCATTAATTAATTGCATCTCTTAACGAGTTTGAAGCATACAGCCCAAGTTTATCTGCGCCTATTAATTTGATATTTCAGGACGCTGTCACTTGAAATTAATTGCAGCTAATTAAAAATGTTAAGACAATAGTACAAAAGTGCCTTGGAGACATTGAGCCTGTGATGCCCTAGAACATGGCTTTATTATGTCTTTCATCCTCAAGCTGAGGATACAAAGAACTGGTCTCATGGCATACTGCACTTTTAAGCCCTTGTTCCATCAAGAATTGTAAAAATAGAGACATAATCATGGGAAGCACAGCCATGTCTCTTGACATACAATGATACAGTATCACCCTTAAGATAAAATGTTGTCAGCATAACATGCAGTTAAAGGTATATATTGATTGTCAGTGGTTGATGTCTTCAAAGGCATATGTTTAGCAAACCTGACAACAGACTCTGCCTTGAAATAAATTTGCAGTCTGCTGCATGTGTGAAGAGAATCATGTGACCAGCTGAACAGCCACCAGAAAGCTGAGGAAGTAAGGGCAGGACCTTCAATTCATAGTGCAGCATTAGTCATCTTCAATATCACATAACAGAATGGTTTCTAAACTACAAAGAACATATACTGTTTAGTAGGTAATATGCATACTCTACATAATACAAACCTTACTTTTTCTCATGGTAAAGGAACAGGCAAGTCTAATTTAAGGTTAACTTATGATATACTGAAGAAAACAAAAATAAAATAGTTAGATACTTACCAATGGAGAGGTAAGGCTCTGGATTGCATAGAGCCGTCCCGGACCTCTCGCTGTCCTTGTACCACCGTTGTCTGCCGGGAAAGCACAACAACTGAATACCTCTTTGGCCTTTCTCGGGCAGCCTTTGGAAGTACTTGCAACCCTGAGTGCTTCCATAGACGGTGTATCCGTACTGTGCGTGCGCTAGCACGGCCTCCCGTGTGTGCAGTATGGATGCACTTGTCTTTGGAATTACTCAGGGTCATGAGTACTACCGAAGACTGCTGAGGAGGGTTGAAGAGCTATTTGATCAAGCTGGTCGAAGAACTTCACTTGGACATGATGCTGGAACTGGGGAATGGAAGATGTCTCCTCCCCTTCTGGAGGAACATAAATAACAAGAGGGGCAAGGGAGGAATGGAGGCTGCTGCTTTTCTGTAGCATAGAAATGTTATGACTGTTCTAGAAAGGGTTTAAGAGTTACAGATGCAATTACAGAAAAGGTTATAGTCCTGGGGAAGAAGCAGAGGCCACTGTCACACTTCAATAGGTAAGTAAAAATAAGTGCTCCTTTGTTTCCACCTGCAGTGTTGCCACCAGCAAAATCCACCCCAGTTATGCACCCTCCATACAGGCTCAGTCTGTGATATGCGACTTCACAAGGTGCCATGAACATTATGTACAGCAAACTGTGATGATCCGCTCAGCTGGCTGCACAGGCAGACAGCTGTTTGTCCATTCCTCTAGTCTGTGGGCTGCAGGTCTCTGGAACAGAGACCTGTCTTTCCATTGCAAGTTTCTGGTCTGTTCTCTTGCTGGGGAATTTGCATACATTCGTTATGCAAATCCCCTACCTGCCTTCTTTGATGACTGGCACTATAAGAGCTTTATGTTTCCCAGAAGGCTTTGCTGGTAATTTCCCTTCCATGGTCTGTTCCTGATGGACACTGCTGGAGTGTCAGCCATTGCTATCTAGTATAGTTAATTCCTGGGGGTTGCTTTAGGCTCCCTTTCTAGCCCAGTCAGGTTGTATTATCTGTTTGTTTGTTCTGTTGCCATTGTCCTGTCCCAACGGTGGTCGACAGGAAATGGTTCTGATCTCTGTTCTTGGAGTATAGCTGGTGCAGCGGTTGCTACCAGCTATCTCTTCTGTTCTGTCTCCTGGGATCGCGCTAGCCACTTTTAGCTAGCGCTGGGGATCCTTCTGTTCTGTCTCCTGGGATCGCGCTAGCCACTTTTCGCTAGCGCTGGGGATCCTTCTGTTCTGCTACTCTGTACCTGGATCGCGCTAGCCACTTTTCGCTAGTGCTGTGGATCCTATCTCTCGCTTGTCCCTGTTTTCGTATGTCTGTCTTGTCTGCTACGCTTGCTGGAGGCTCGGTGAGGTAACCGTTAAGCAAAGCGTCCTCTGTTTCATGTTTGTCTGTTAATGGTTAGTTAGGCGTGCTTGTCTCTATTGTGCTTATCACGTGAAGACCGCGCATAACCGCGTGCACTGTTGCGAATGAGTGCGGTGTTCGCGGTTAGCTAGCGTTTGTTATTTTCCGTATCTCCTTATTGTATTATTTGCTGTGCCTTTGCTACCCTCGTGCCCTGTTTTGCTCAGTCTTGTGTCTCTGTCGGCAATCGCCATTCTTGCGATTGCATTCCCACTTCGTTTCCGCCGTTGTGTGTTCACCGTCGCTGGGTGGCGACTAGTTTGGTGGACACACATTGGTTCTGTCCCTTTGCTCTGTTTCTTGTGGGCTATCCAGCCCTGCCTGATCGTACCTTGTCCTGGATCTGTACAATTCCCGTCTGGCATCTGTGGCTGTGCAGCGACTGTGTTCCCCAGCGACTGTGTTCGCCTGCACTCCACAGCGCCATCTGCCGGAGGGAATTGCCCTCTGCGGGTGCATAGCACCTATCCTGGGTGTCCTCAAATATACGCTTGTGGAGGAAATCCGCCGCGTCAGCGCACGTCTGGTGCGCTGACCGTGAATACGATTCCACAATCGTTACAGAATGACCAGCCAAACCAAAATTCCCAGGCCAGAGGGAACCTTTGATTTGCTTCAGATGTCATTGCCTGTGACAAAAGCATATGTGGATCCTATTATAGGTAGGATCGCACACTATATTAAAGCAGTTAAAAAATCTGTACTCGTTCCTGATCCCCACCCATATGGAGATTATTTAGATACTGGGTTGTTCAAACCGCCATTTGCCTCATGGGAAATCGGGGCCTTGGTGGAGGAATTTGATTTGGATTGGAAAGCCTTTTGCGATTTTTACATCGCAAAAAGCGCGGATGTCCTGAACGATTGCCTTTACTCTGTGTGCCTTTTGATTGATTCTGATGAATGTGATGAGTGTGTTGTGGATCTGGTGATGTATGTGTGGCAGATCATTTTGGATGAATTACACACACACCAATCAATTGACCCCAATAAAGAGGTAAAAGATTCCCGTTCTGTTCCTGCTCCAGTTCCATCTGTAGACTGTGCGCACTATGATTGTTCATCCTTTGTTAAGTGTGCATGGGAGCCCCCGTTTGAGAAATGGGAGATCGAGCTTCCTGGTCTATGAATTGGAATGTGATTGGAGATCGTTTTGCAATCATTACCTTTCTAAAAATGAAGCAGTTTTGTATGCGTGCATTGAGTCTGCATGCATTAATCAAGACTGGTGAATGTATCTCTGACTTTGTGACTCCGCTGTTTGACGTGTGTAGAATGATTTTGGATGAACTACATGCGCTTCAATCTGCTAAAAACACATTGTCAGCGGGCGATTGTTCCAATCCTCTGGATTTAAAGAAAGTGAGTTTTGAATGCATTCCCTTTCCCAAAGCAACTGAGTGTTTGAAGTCTGAGTGCAAGTCGTTCAGAGCAGTTGCTTGTGTGGAAGTTGAACCAGTGCGGTCTGATGTCGCCACCGCACGTATGGCTGCGAAAGGTCTGTGTGGTCCTGTGTCTAAGGAAGACAGATTTTTTCCCTCAGGTTCTCTAAGATCGTCCGTTTGTGAGCCTGCCATGGGGAAAATTTCTAAGTTATGCAATTTTAAGAAAATTATTGATGTGTCTAATAAAGTTTCTCCTGTTGTTGTCGCCACTTCTTTTGCAAATGAATCTATGTCTTATTCTGTTCGCACCTGTGCAGGCCTGTTGCCTGATGACAGTTGCTCCAGTGTTTCTGTCCTAGATGCCTTGCCACCTGCTCCGCAGATCGCGGAGGTTTGCGATATGGAAGCGTCAGTTTCGCAACCTAAAGCGATCTTGGATCCGCAAATTTTGCGTTCTGACTCCTCGGATTCGACATTGTTAGCCGAATCTAAGAGTGAGACAGCGCTTCGGTTTTGCGAATCTGATGCTGAAGCTTCTTTGCCTTGTCCAGAGAAGCTTTCTCTGAACCTGCCCTGTACCATGAATGAAGGCATGATGTCCACTTGCATTGACATTTGCGAGTCTGATTCTGAAGAAAGTATTGACTCTCCACCCAGTACTCTGGATGAGTCAATATTACCTTGTTTAAAATCTCCTGCAGTGACCCTAGAGGCTCGTCTAGGTATTGCAACCATTGTTACCTGTTTCTCTGCTATTTTGGAATTGCAGTCTGGTTTGACTGCTATGGAGGAATCTGCCTGTAGTGAGGCAAAACTCAGAAAGTCAGAGCTAGTTTCACTAGATATTCCTGTGTATCCCTGTCCTGATGATAAAATTCAGTCTCAGTTTATGGTGGAACCTTCCCTGGGACATCTGCCCTGCACACAAAATAAAGTTCAAGTTTTGCCCTGTAACCTGGAAAGTTCAGAATCCTTCTTAGAAAACTTGGGAAATGGTGTTCCTGAGGTCTTGTCTGATGTCCTGGAGATCTCTGAGTTCCTCCCAAAGGGTGCAGAACTTGTAGGAGATGTCTCCTGCCCGCCAGGTCCTTCTGAGGTGTTGCCCACTTCAGTAGGCATTGCTGCCTTGCTGACTACTTTTGCAGCTCTTGTGGAGCTTCATTCATGTGTAGTCAATGATGATATTACAGTTACAGAAAATTCTGAATTTGAGTCCGAGTCTTCTTTTGAAAGACCAGTACCTGTGACCTTTACTCGTGATGATTTTCTGCCCGGTACTGGTTTTGGTCTTGTCGTGTCGGACTCTGAGGTTGGCAGTTCCCCGACATGTACTGAGGTTTCTCCTGTACTAGTGTACCCCGATGTGCTCTGTGACCCAGAAAGCCCAAGTGTGCCTCGGTTACCAGCGTACTCAGATGCTTCCTCAGTGGAGACATGTTCTGATATAGCCTGCCTGCTTGCATGCCCAGAAGTGGTCCCTGAAAGTCCTGATCTTGATGTGTGTCCTGCTAATTTTGAGTCTGGAATGATCATAGGTTCCATAGGGGTTCTTGGTGGTTCTCCGTGTGAGCCTGGTGAGCGTTCTGGCTTCTTGGGATCTCTGCGGAGCTTTTAGGCGTTCTGGGAGATTCCGGGAAAGGTTTTGCTTGGTGCCCTGAATACAATCAGCAATGGCTTTGGTGTTGTAAGGGACACTTCGAACAGATATTGCGGCAGGTTTGGTATTCTTGGACGCTCCTTGGAAGGTGGTGGGTATTGTCTGGAGGGTGTCGATAGCTTCTTCTCTGGTGTCCACAGTCTTGATGGGTGTTACGCTGAGACTTGTAGTGCTGATGGGCATGTTTCGGTGGCTTCTGCTTCCGATGAGGTCGGTTTCGGATGGACTGACTCTGGAATTGGGCCTTGTCGGGCTGTCCCGACCTTCATGAGTCTTCAGTTAGAGTTTTGTGATGATACCAGTTTTGAGGGATGTCTGGAATCCATCCCTAGAGGGGGGGGGGGGGGGGGTACTGTGATGATCCGCTCAGCTGGCTGCACAGGCAGACAGCTGTTTGTCCATTCCTCTAGTCTGTGGGCTGCAGGTCTCTGGAACAGAGACCTGTCTTTCCATTGCAAGTTTCTGGTCTGTTCTCTTGCTGGGGAATTTGCATACATTCGTTATGCAAATCCCCTACCTGCCTTCTTTGATGACTGGCACTATAAGAGCTTTATGTTTCCCAGAAGGCTTTGCTGGTCATTTCCCTTCCATGGTCTGTTCCTGATGGACACTGCTGGAGTGTCAGCCATTGCTATCTAGTATAGTTAATTCCTGGGGGTTGCTTTAGGCTCACCTTCTAGCCCAGTCAGGTTGTATTATCTGTTTGTTTGTTCTGTTGCCATTGTCCTGTCCCAACGGTGGTCGACAGGAAATGGTTCTGACCTCTGTTCTTGGAGTATAGCTGGTGCAGCGGTTGCTACCAGCTATCTCTTCTGTTCTGTCTCCTGGGATCACGCTAGCCACTTTTCGCTAGCGCTGGGGATCCTTCTGTTTTGTCTCCTGGGATCGCGCTAGCTACTTTTTGCTAGCGCTGGGGATCCTTCTGTTCTGCTACTCTGTACCTGGATCGCGCTAGCCACTTTTCGCTAGTGCTGTGGATCCTATTTCTCGCTTGTCCCTGTTTTCGTGTGTCTGTCTTGTCTGCTACGCTTGCTGGAGGCTCGGTGAGGTAACCGTTAAGCAACGGTGCGCGTTAAGCAACGTCTGGTGCGCTGACCACGAATACGATTCCACAATTGTTACACAAACAAATCACAATTGTCACCCAAAATAATCACACTGTATGGATGATGATCACTGTATGCATAAAGATCACATGATAAAGATGGCTCTCTTAAGACAACCACTTAGTGAGCGGTGTACAGAGAGGAAAAAGAATGGCTTATTAATGACTGCCACAATTACAACACATACAGAGGTGATCATTACCACTACAGCACCAATAAAGAGCTGATGTAGCAGGCCCCTGGTGCAGACACAACCTCTACATCCCCATATTACTACAGCACTGTGGAGACTTCAAGCTTTAATTCCTTTTAAAAACTGTCTGTCCAAATGTCTTAAGAAGAAGCTTTTATTTATTACAGTGTTTAAATTAAGCATCTCATTGAAGTGGTGTAACCCTTTCCTAGAAATGCACAGTAAATTAAGGTTCTTGTAGTGCATTTCTAATGTTACAAGAGTGCTGACTCTCTTGAGCACGCCACTCTGGTGCCAACTGCCATCTCTTTGGTCGCACTGCAGCTCACTTCCTCAACACCCAGAGAGCAAATACCAAAACTGATCAATCTTTTGTGATCAATGAAAATTTGGTTCCTGAAACAAACATTCATTGCTCATTCAAATTTAAAGGGAATGCAGTTGAAAGGGTTAAGGCTCCCATTTGGGAGCTTATTTTAAACATGATTCACATCAGCTTCAATATGTATGGTTTGCAAGAACAAGAAAAATTACAACAATCCAATAAAAGTCCTTTCATGTAAGTTGTAAGGTTAAAATGAAAGTCAAATTTTATTGAGCCATAAACCTATTCCCTTCAGGTCAGATCCATAAATTGCAAGGATTCTAGTAAAGATTATTTTAGATTTTTGCCTTGCTTCTATTTGTATAATGCAACGGTTCCTTATGCAAAAGGCTAAATGGATGTGCCAGCTTGCTAGAAACACTTGATCAATTCCACATTCACAAAAAGAGAAACAAAGCGTTTTCCTGTTGCTGGGGGAATGGAATCTGGGGGAGCTTCTGTACACCTGGATACAACAAACAACAAGCAGTTACAATTTGTTTACATGAAATTTGAACTTTGTGATATTTTTGAAAATCATTGCTAGCAGCGCATTAAAATGAAAGTATACAGTACTCTTAATAATATTATATTCAAAAATAGTGTATAGCACTGGTATATGTTCTGTCACTATTTTTATTAAATAGTGATATTTCACTTAAAGCCTTATTTATAGGCAGCCTAAAAACAATCAGTTTAACTTACCTGGGGCTTCTTGCAGTCCCCTGGAGTTATCCTGTGCATGCACCGTCCTTCTGAGACCCTCCAGCAAGCAGTGGTGACCCCCTCAAAGCTGGCCGGAAGTGGCCAGTCGGAGGCTGTTGCGCATGCACAACCTCGAGCCGCACGCACCCTGATTGCACTCCCATTACTGGGAGCTTTCTGCACAAGCGCTCGCTGCCATACACAGGGACGTAGTGAGGATGCGTGTGGCCGGCCAGCTTTGTGGGGTTCACCGCTGCTGGCTGGAGAGTCTCGAAAAGGATGGCACAGGCTCAGGATGACTCCAGGGGGCTGCAAGAAGCCCCAGGTAAGTTAAATTGATTTTTTCCCCTCTTCAAATTTCCTTTAAAGAAGAACTATAGGGAAAATAACATAATGAATAAAATTGTTTATTGTTTACAATATTCATTTATAGATTATTTAGTCAGTTTTTGCCCATTTTCAAATTTTTTCTCACCCTGATTATTCACTGGTGGTGACATCTTCAGTTCTGCCAGGTGATCTGTACGGAATGTTCTTTACTGAGAGTTTTATGCACAGAGGGAAATATCGGTTGCTTGGCAGGTGGAAAAAGCTGTTATTTCCCACAATGCAATGAGGTTCACAGACAGCAAGCTATCAGGACCTTTGGTCATGACATCATACTGTGGGAGGGGTTTAACCACAATAGCCACCATACACCCCCCCCCCCCCCCCTGATGATCTATTCGAGAAATGGTTAAGATTTCTCGTGGCAAAGGGGGTATCAGCTACTGATATGATGTTGAGTTAAATCCTTGGTTAAAGTTCCTCTTTAATTTAAAATTAAAAACACAAATAGCAGGGCTAGTTCCAGCTTTCCAAACTCCCCATAAAGTAACACTGGGGCCCATATGCAATTCACTTTTTCTCCTGAGTTATCTCCTAGGACCTAGGTGATAATTTTCATATTCTCTTTAAGATAACTTTACAGCATTTTACCATTGGAAAAGTACCCATAAGTTGGAGAAAAGGTACCATCAAAATTATTCGGAGTATTTTCTTGCTTGCTGGAGCCTTAAAAGGCATTTTATGACAAGGTGAGAAAATATCACCTAGGAGAAAACTCAGGAGAAAAAGGTAATTGCATATGGGCCAAGGTGTTATATTTACTATATATTTTGTTTCTAGTAAACTTTATGGACAGATGTCTTTTTTTTCAACCATACTAACGATGTAACTTTGTGGCACATGCATGTACTGAACACCCAGTGCTTACTGTTAGTGAATGGAAACCAACATAGTCAAGACAACTATACTGTTTTGGGACTCAGGGCCAACTTATAAAACCACTATGGATCTCGGCTTTATACCTCGCCACACAAAAGGAAACCTGGCCTGTTTTTAAAAGGCCAAAGTCTTCCTGTGATTCTGAACATTGTCATGATGTGTAGTTATTCCTTCTCTATCTGCTGACTTCCAATAACCTTATTTGGTCACATAATTGGACAGCTGGAAGCATCATGTGACCTAGCTGACCAACCCGGTGAGCAAGAAAGAAACAACATGGCCATGACTGAAAGCAGACAGTTACCGGTAATCAAAGTTAGCCTGCTGAGTGGGAGGAGCTTACAGCTGCTGCTAAATGCAAGCTCCTGTGCGGCCTTATAAACTTGAACATGAAACTAGCTACAGCATGTGCCTCAATACATTTAATAATACATCAATACATCTTTGTAAATTCCATATCCAGCTCATAGTCACATTTAAGCACAAAAAGTCTAGTACAACAACATAAATGCACCCCTATTACCAAATAAAAAAAGTATATATTATATACTAAATAAATTAAAATAAAAAAAAATAAAAATAAATCAAACTGTAAAAATAATTAATAATCCAATAATTATGTCCAATATCTTTATATCTTTATCTTTATATACTAAATATCTAAAACAGACATTATGAGCCTGATTACAGAATTCTAACTGCACTGGAACACATAAGCGAAGTTACAAACCGGGCTTGGATTTATTAAAAACATTTTTTTGTTATTAGACAGCAACAGCATGCAACCCTCACTTGGGTCAGGCTGGACCATGAGCAAAGTTTACTGAAACATCAGTGAGATAGCAGTGCAGATGCAGTCAGGTGTTCATTCTCATGGTGAAGAGTTTATCTTTAGATAAGTTCAGACGCTTTTTTTCTGCAAATAAGTAATGGGTCTGAAACAGAACCATTTTAATATATTGATCTGGATTAGAGGAGGTTATTTGGTAGTACAAAAAATTGTTCAGATTAGGCTTAACTTTCAATCATTCTGTTTGAATTATTTAATCAGTTGTCTTGATCACATTATGTATGGCCAGCATAATCTATAAAAGGGAAAATAACAAGGTATGTTTCCAATTTTCAATATTCGTCCAGGTAACCATTTCCAAAAGTGAGCTTGGGATTGCATTCCTATGCAACCATGGCAACAATATTCTGAATGGAATATAAAAACTGCTTAGAAACTCCCACCTTGCAGCTACCTAATTAGCTGCACAGAGCGGAAGACACTGTTATATATTTTGAGCACCTGCACTAATCTATTGACTGGTAACACATTTTGACACTTCTCTTTACCTTTTTCTCATAGCAACACTGTTGGTACTGATAATTTTTATCTCTGTGGCTATAACATGATTGCTAACGTATGCCTTTCTTGTTAAGGTCCAGACACATGTTTTGTAAATCCATTCTCATCTCCCTTCAGAACCTGGACACTGAGGGATCTATTGTCAGTAGACTAACAGCCAAGAATAACTGAACAGGGTCTAGTAAAGTAAATCATGCTAATGGGTACACCTGTTTTAAATTAAATCCTGGAATTAAGTCAGTATTTTTCACTGTGGCACCATGAGTCATGAGTTAAATAGTAATTGTTTGCAAGCAATAAAATAGGAGATAACTGAATTGTTCAGGTAACATCCATCCTGATTAAGTACAAATGCTCTACTAGTTAACTCTTATATTTGCAGTTACATTTTTATGCTTTTGATACGGTTACATTTTTGAGAAAATCTGTCCAGCTGAATAGCCAGCCAGTTAGGGCATCATTTAGATAATTTAGCAGTGTGGTGCCAGTACATTGAGATACCAAATGGGAGACTACCCATAAGAATTTTGAGCATATCTTAAAGGGACTCCGAGCACCTCTCAAGGGTATACCTTTAAGACTCCGACCAGTACCGCAAAGTACCGTATATACTCCCATGCAAGCTGAATTTTTCACATCAAAAAAGTGGCCCAAAAGTGGGGGTCTCGGCTTGCATGCGAGCCATCACTACTGAGAGGTGCATGCAGATGAGGGCCGCCATTCTTCCGAGCACCCCCACAACCCCCCGGAGCGGAGCGGCAGTGAGACCTTGACGCTTTGCTCTCACCTATTAAATGCTGCTGCCCGGGTCTTCCCCTGTATTCTCCGATGGTGTTTTTCTTCTCTCACCCCCTCGCGCTGCTCTCCCCTGCTCTGTCAGCTGTCCGGACACTGCGTGATGCCAGGCATCCTCTTCGCGCTGTAATTGGCTGTCAGCGTTACACTTCCTCCTGACAGGCAGGATCTTTTAGTTGCCGTGGAGATGCCTCCCCTCCACCGATTGGGACACGAGGGTAACTCCAGCGCTTGCACGCACATCCGCCCTGCCGGACCTCCAACATCCAGTCAACTGACAGTGACAGAGCGTGGGAAAGCAGCGCGAGGGGGTCACAACACAAGAATACAGAGGAAGACTCGGGAGAGTGGCTCGAGGGGATGCCAGTGTTCTGTGTACTGGGCAGAGGAGTCAGAGGAGAATACAACAGATGAATACACTGGACTCAGGCAGCAGCATTAAACAGGCAGCACGATGTCCGGCAGTATCCTGTGGCAGACAAGAGAGCCAGGAGAATGGGCAGAGGAGGAAGAGAGATGCCAAAGGAAAAGCCATATTTGGGCAGAGACCCAGGCAGCAGCAGTTAACAGGTGAGAGCAATGTGGCTAGTCCTCACCTCACTCAGTACAGACTGCACATCAGTAGTGCATTACAAGTCAGCCATACATGCCACTCTGCTCCGGGGGTAGGACAGTGACACACAGCCCCCTCATCTGCATGTACAACTTCACCACTGCAGTCAATGCAGCTGGCTGGCACAAGTTGGTAATCCTTCTGTCATTTATTCTGACAGTGGAAACTCACCATTAGCCGCTGTATTTCCTACCCCCGGCTTATATGTGAGTCAATCATTTTTTTCCAGTTTTTAAGATAAAAGTTTGGGGGTCGGCTTATATGAGGGTATATATGGTACTTAAAGATGCATACCTTTCTGTAGCTTGTGCTCTCATCTTTCATTTGATGCCTGAATCGCCATTGTACACCAAATAGTTTTAGTTTTATTTTAATTTAAATATCGCGGCTGCCATCTTGGCTATGTTATAACTTCCGGGTCACCCCCATCTTCTCTGTTGGAGAAGTGCATCACTGAATGAAACAGGAAGAGGAAGTGACATGCATGGCCATTGGAAGAGGCTCCTCCAGATGGGTCATAGCGCAACTTTGTTGTAAGTCGTCTGGCTTACAGGCATACCCATAAGAGGTGCTCGGAGTCCCTTTAACAGAACACATTTTTAAATATTCACTACTTGGGACTTAAAAAAAACCCATGCTAATGTAAATTAGAGTAATGGAGAGAACTGCTGGAGAGTAAAACTACATGCTCCCCTATCAACCTTTTGAAGAGCTCTGTCGCCCAAGGAAATAGATACCGCTCCTTTCCAGGCAACAGAACAGCCATGGCCCTGTACATATTCATCATTAGCCTTAGCAGTTTCTGGCGGGGGGAGTGGGAGTGACAGGACAGATCTTCAGCGATCGTCATGTGGCAACTGTACACACCCACCGAGATCCAGCTAAATCGGAATGACTTGTCGTCTATTGGTCATTTTGTGTGATTTTCACACTTGTGGGTATGGGCCTTTACTTAGCATTATTATGTGTATTAGACAAACATAACTGCTAAGATCTGATACTGCTCTTCTTTTCCTTAACCATGACCCACCGTGAAGTAAAAACAAATGTAACATTTTGAACCTGGAGGAGATGTCACAAGCCATGCATCGAATGGTGGCTGAACTGTGGAATTTGTATTAGTTAATGGGCAGTAGGCACATTTTAAAAGGCAACACAATTCTGAATTAAAGCACCAGTATTGTGAAAAATTGTAAAATGTCAAAATAAATAAAAAGTCAGAAATAAAAAGTAAATTTCTCCCAGAGTAAAATGTGTTATAAATTACTAGTCACCTATGCTGCTGTTACTTACAGTAGGTAGTAGAACTCTGACAAGTATTAGACTAGCCCATGTCCTCATGGTAGATTCTCATGTTTTTTTTTAGTTTTAAAAGCACTTCTTGAACAGCAGTTGCTCAGTCCAACTGCCAGGATAGTGTGCAAACAGTTACCGTATATACTCGCATACAAGCCGAATTTTTGACCCTCAAAAAGGGGGCCAAAAGTTGGGGGGTCGGCTTGTATGCGAGTCATGTTGGTCCGCGGGTCCCCCCCCCTCCACTGGTCCGCGGGTCCCCCGCTCCCGCCAAGGCCGCCGCCGCTGCTATTACCTTTCCGCATCTTCTATTCCCCTCTCCGTGCTTGTAAACATCCACAGCAGCGCGCCCGGCGCTGCTACTGTGACGAGGCAGGAGGCAGGAAAGAGCGTCCTGTTACTATGGAAACCACTCTTTCCTGGCTCGCCGCTCGTCACAGTAGCAGCGCCGGGCGCGCTGCTGTGGATGTTTACAAGCACGGAGAGGGGAATAGAAGATGCGGAAAGGTAATAGCAGCGGCGGCCGTGGGGGGAGCGGGGGACCGGCGGACCAGCTATACTGAGCGCTATACTGAGCACTATACTAGCTAAACTGGGGCACATTACTAGCTAGACTGAGCACTATACTAGCTAAACTGGGGCACATTACTAGCTATACTGAGCACTATACTAGCTAAACTGGGGCACATTACTAGCTATACTGAGCACTATACTAGCTAAACTGGGGTACATTACTAGCTATACTGAGTACTATACTAGCTAAACTGGGGCACATTACTAACTATACTGAGCACTATACTAGCTAAACTGGGGCACATTACTAGCTATACTGAGCACTATACTAGCTAAACTGGGGCACATTACTAGCTATACTGAGCGCTATACTAGCTAAACTGGGGCACATTACTAGCTAGACTGAGCACTATACTAGCTATACTGAGCACTATACTAGCTAAACTGAGCACTATACTAGCTAGACTGAGCACTATACTAGCTATACTGGGCACTATACCAGCTATACTGGGGCACTTTACTAGTTATACTGAGCACTTTAATAGCTATACTGGGTGTGGTGATATATTGGGGTGCTGATAATGTTAAGGATAATAACAGAACATATTTCTGTCTTTTTTCTGTCTACTGGGTAAAACCTCAGATGTGTATTGTGCTTGGTAGTAATTGGCCACCTGGCCAGAGTAGTCTGAAGGATAATGTAAGTCTGCATGTAAATGTACATTACCTCTGCCCTCATTGTCCAGCCGGGGAAACTGTGTGTACTGCTAATTAGCGGCCAATTGAGGAAGAATAGGCTGGTCGGCATGGCTTTTGAGTCTGGTGTCAGCTATTGTCCCATTATACAAGGAAAGCCTGCTAAGAGTCTTGAGGAAAGGGGGAAGCTGACACCTAAATGTTTGAAATGTATTTGACAGCCTACTGGAAATTATGGAAGGGGTGAAGTCCTTTTGATACCATTTTCTACCTGTGGAAATTGAATTATTGGTGGAGGTGCAACCTCCTTATCTTTGATCAGCTAGGAAGTACTGTCAACAATGGGGTTGTCACCTGTAACGTGGACTAGGGAAATCTTTTCATGTATGTGGGCTATTGTACATTTTTCGCAGGTGGATGTTAGATCTCTGGAGATCCAATTATGACGGAGGATGTAATTAAATCTAGCTTCCCCCCGTCCACACAGGCTTACAGCCTCGAGGCGAATATTTCATTATAAAAACCAGGGGACATCTACCTCAAATCAGTTCTCTTCTGACGGTAGTGGCAGCCGGTCTCCTGGCCCAAGCTAGTGAACTCCTGGTCTAACCAGAATTGTGTCCGTCCACCAAAGTCCAAGGTTCTTCTATCTGGATTCCTGTATTTTTGGTAAGCAAATTGCTTGGTGTGTTATCTTTGTAACTTTTATCTTGTAACTATTTTTACTTAGTTTTTTGTAATCTTTTTGTATATATTAAGTTCTGCACTGTTCTATGTTTTTCTAGAATATTAAATTATTATTTAATAAGTTTGACTTCTGCCGTACTAAACTAACACTCATAGCCTAGAAGAGACTGAAGTGTAACTGTGTATAAGTTCATGCCTAATTGTACGCTTGAGCAACACTACCGTATGAAATTGTAATTGCATTGTGTGTGGGGGCGTTTGTCATACGTTGGCCTAAGCGCGCAGCTGACCCAACGTACGAACAACGCCAGTGCGAGTAGCGACAGCAGAGTGGCTAACAGTATCGTTCGGAACGACTGTTAGTGGGTCTGTGCTTCACGACAGTGTAAGATTGCAACTGTGTGTGTGTGTGGGTGCGTGGCGTTCCCGTATTTGGCCTAAGCGCAAAGCTGACCCAAATACGAAAACGCGGAGTGCGCGCTGAGGACTCGACAGCAGAGTGGAAGTGTCTAGCGAACCGCTAGTGGTGGCAGTGAGAGGTGTTCTGAGGGGTCCCAGCCTTGTTTTAGCTTGACTAAGGCTGCTTCCCCTCTCAATCTGGTCAAACCCGCAGTCGGGAACCGTATACGCAGGCGTGCCGCGGGCCGGTTCCTGACATAATTGGCTGGCAGTGGTGGCATCGTTTGGTACATTAGTACGCAGTTTAGCTCGCTATTCTGAGTACTAAAGGTTGGAAGTTTGCTAGAAGCAACTAGCCTACAGAAGTCTACTCAGTGCAGAATCTATATACGTTTTTTTTGTTCAAAGATACACACTGGGTATTTGCTTTCCCTTCCCCCCTTTTTTCTTTTTCTTTTTTGCAACACGATGGCTCAGAAAGCATCCAGCTATGCAAGGCAAAATAAAGAGATGCTACTCCACCTGTGTGAGCACAAGGGCATCGAGACGGTGAGCGGCCAGACTAAGGAGCAGTTGGTTCGTGCCCTCGAGGAGCATGATGAGGCAGAGCAAGCCCGTGCTTCAACGTCAGCGGATGCAGCTCACGACACGCCAGAGGAGGAATCGCTCACGCCACAGAATGCAAGTGGAGACGATGTCCTGGACGATCCACCAAGCAGGGAGATGCCATCTCTGGAAGCTGATCTACAGCTACTGAACTCGGCTGATCCTAAACTGCGCCTAAAGCTGATCCTACTGCACCGACAGGCAGAGGAGGGAAGAGCTGAACGGCGACACCAGGCCGAGAGGGAAAGTGCTGAACGGCAACACCAGCTGGAGCTGGCTAAACTTCAGCAGCAGAACCGGTCTGCTGGACCCGCAGAACGCGAAGGTGAGCGAGTCCACAGAATCCCCCTGGATAAGTTTCCCGCTATGGACAAGGATTCTGACATAGACACTTTCCTACAGGGGTTTGAAAGGACTTGTCGGCAGTATGGGGTGCCCCGTGAGCAGTGGGCAAGATACCTCACACCAGGGCTGAGAGGCAAGACCCTGGAGGTGTTTGTGAGTCTCCCCCAGGAGGAAGAAACAGACTTTGAGGCAATTAAGAAAGCCATCATTGCACGATACCACCTCACGCCAGAGGTGTATCGAAAACGTTTCAGGACAGTGCAGCGAGGTCCTAATGACAGCTACCTGGATCATGCTTGCAACCTGCGCACTGCCTTCCAGCAGTGGCTAAAAGGACTGTCAGTTAAAACCTTGGATGCCCTGCAGGAGCTGATGATAAAAGACCAGTTCCTACACACCTGTCCTGTTGAGGTCCGGCTGTTTGTGCTGGATCGAGAACCAAAGACAGTGGATGAGGCTGCGGAAATGGCCGATGCCTACACCGCCCATAGAGCACCTGAGTCCCGGAGGACTACTACGCCCAGCTGGAGAGGAGAACAGATGGCTAAACCTGTTTCACCCAGCACCCAGAGGAGGCAAGCACCGCTGTCTCCTGGATTCAGGCAACCAACCACTGACACTCGGAAATGCTTTGTATGTGACAGGGTGGGTCATATCAGCATGACTTGCCCAGAGAGGAAGAGGGAGGCCCCAAAATCCAGTGAGGCCTCAAACCCCAGTGAAGTCCCAACGGCTTTGTGTGCTACCAGGAATGCCACTGGCTATGCAGAGAATCTGCAGCTTGTCTCGGTTGGGGGTACAGTTGCCACTGGGCTGAGAGACACTGGAGCAGAAGTGACTCTCATACATCCCCAGCTTGTGAACCCAGAGCAGTACATACCTGGGAAAATGATTGCTGTCAGAGGAATTGGGGGTGTCACCCCAGCCATACCCACCGCCTTGGTCCACCTGGATTGGGGGGCCGGCAGTGGACTGAAAGAAGTTGGGGTAACTGACAAAATCCCCACCAACGTTTTGCTGGGTACTGACCTGGGACGGTTAGTGGCCCGGTATGAGCCTACCCCAAACCCTGTGGGGCCTGCACCCCCAGCAGAAGTTCAGGACTCTTGCCAGGTACTGTTTGATAATGCTGTGCAAGTGGGGAATGCTGGCGAGGCCCCAGGGGCTACGGACTGTGTACTAGGAGCCAGCCCTAGTGAGTCTCCAGTGCCTAGGCCTGGAGTGGAACCTGTTGATACCAAGAATGCAGAAACTGATGAGGTCATTTATGACGCACGGACTATCGAGGCAATCGAGGCAGGAACTGTTGATGATACTTGTGAAGTGCTGAGTAGCAATGGGTGTAATGCTGCAGATAATGTTGATGTTTTATGTGATGTCCCAAATGACAATATATGTAGGGCTGATAATGCTGCTGTCATATGTGTTGTACTACATAATGCTGTGTGTCATGTGGACACTCCGTCAGCTGCAGGAGTAACCAGCGGCGCTCGCTGGGCTGTAGCAGGTGGACTGTCCACTGAAGGGGCAGATGGCACTAGGCCAGATCCTTCCCCTTCAGATGGTTTCCAGACCAAAGGTGATGTGGTTTATGATACGTGTAATGTGGACGCTCCCTCCGCTGCAGTGGTAACCCGCAGCGCTAGCGAGTCTACAGCAGAGGGACTGTCCACTGAAGTGGCAAATGTTGCTGGGTCAGCCACATCCAATCCGGAACCTGGCCTGGAGGGCCCAGGAGCCTCTCCGTCTGCAGCCTTCCTGGAATGTGTGACAGGCAGCACTGAGCTCTCTGGGGCTGTTCGATTTGACAGCAGCCTGGAAGAGCTCAGGGGGCTAGCCAGCAGGTCACCAGCTGGGAGGGGCGGGCTGAGAGGGTTCTGGGAAGTTATTCCCTCGGAGCTGTCCAAAGTGGAGGAGGCAGCCCAGCAGAGAATCGTTCCCCAAAGGGACCGAGAGATAGCTCCTGCCACTATAGAGAAAGTGCGTGTAGCGACGGTTGGAACCCTCCCCCAGCTGCAGCACTGTCTCTATGGTCGCGAATTCACGGTCGTCACTGACCCACATTCCCCTGGTTGGTTACGTCAGGTTGCCAAGGGCAACGACACATTGCAGCAACCTGACCTAGCTTTCCAGTCGTGTAGCTTGGAGCTAACTGACAGGTGGGGAACCCTCCTGAGGATGCTAAAGGGTTACCCCACCCGGCCAGGCCATCAATGTAGGCTTTGGCAGGATGATTCGTTAGAATCACCTGCCAGCGCTATCCGGAAGGGGAGCAATCATGGGAATGCTGATGGGTTGTCCCGTCAAGCAGAACCAACAATGTAGGCGCAGGCAGGATAATCTGGGAAGATCATCTGCCTTGCCCCATTCTAAAGAGGGGAGGTGTGGTGATATATTGGGGTGCTGATAATGTTAAGGATAATAACAGAACATATTTCTGTCTTTTTTCTGTCTACTGGGTAAAACCTCAGATGTGTATTGTGCTTGGTAGTAATTGGCCACCTGGCCAGAGTAGTCTGAAGGATAATGTAAGTCTGCATGTAAATGTACATTACCTCTGCCCTCATTGTCCAGCCGGGGAAACTGTGTGTACTGCTAATTAGCGGCCAATTGAGGAAGAATAGGCTGGTCGGCATGGCTTTTGAGTCTGGTGTCAGCTATTGTCCCATTATACAAGGAAAGCCTGCTAAGAGTCTTGAGGAAAGGGGGAAGCTGACACCTGAATGTTTGAAATGTATTTGACAGCCTACTGGAAATTATGGAAGGGGTGAAGTCCTTATGATACCATTTTCTACCTGTGGAAATTGAATTATTGGTGGAGGTGCAACCTCCTTATCTTTGATCAGCTAGGAAGTACTGTCAACAATGGGGTTGTCACCTGTAACGTGGACTAGGGAAATCTTTTCATGTATGTGGGCTATTGTACATTTTTCGCAGGTGGATGTTAGATCTCTGGAGATCTAATTATGACGGAGGATGTAATTAAATCTAGCTTCCCCCCGTCCACACAGGCTTACAGCCTCGAGGCGAATATTTCATTATAAAAACCAGGGGACATCTACCTCAAATCAGTTCTCTTCTGACGGTAGTGGCAGCCGGTCTCCTGGCCCAAGCTAGTGAACTCCTGGTCTAACCAGAATTATGTCCGTCCACCAAAGTCCAAGGTTCTTCTATCTGGATTCCTGTATTTTTGGTAAGCAAATTGCTTGGTGTGTTATCTTTGTAACTTTTATCTTGTAACTATTTTTACTTAGTTTTTTGTAATCTTTTTGTATATATTAAGTTCTGCACTGTTCTATGTTTTTCTAGAATATTAAATTATTATTTAATAAGTTTGACTTCTGCCGTACTAAACTAACACTCATAGCCTAGAAGAGACTGAAGTGTAACCGTGTATAGGTTCATGCCTAATTGTACGCTTGAGCAACACTACCGTATGAAATTGTAATTGCATTGTGTGTGGGGGCGTTTGTCATACGTTGGCCTAAGCGCGCAGCTGACCCAACGTACGAACAACGCCAGTGCGAGTAGCGACAGCAGAGTGGCTAACAGTATCGTTCGGAACGACTGTTAGTGGGTCTGTGCTTCACAACAGTGTAAGATTGCAACTGTGTGTGTGTGTGGGTGCGTGGCGTTCCCGTATTTGGCCTAAGCGCAAAGCTGACCCAAATACGAAAACGCGGAGTGCGCGCTGAGGACTCGACAGCAGAGTGGAAGTGTCTAGCGAACCGCTAGTGGTGGCAGTGAGAGGTGTTCTGAGGGGTCCCAGCCTTGTTTTAGCTTGACTAAGGCTGCTTCCCCTCTTAATCTGGTCAAACCCGCAGTCGGGAACCGTATACGCAGGCGTGCCGCGGGCCGGTTCCTGACACTGGGCACTATACTAGCTATACTGGTGCACTACCTACCTATACTGGGCACTTTACTAGCTATACTGGGACACACTAGGGGAATAAGGCGGCCAGCATTTCCTACCCCCGGCTTATATGGGGGTCAATCATTTTTCCCTGGTTTTTCAGGTAAAAGTTGGGGGGTCGGCTTATATGCGGGTCGGCTTATATGCGAGTATATACGGTATGTGTTGAAGGGAGGGAGGGGGGGGAGCTGCATCTTTATGTAGATCTTTTCCAGGGAGTGATTTTGGAAAGAGTAAATAAAATACTGAAAATTCCCCATGAAGAGATGGTCTAGTTAAAAACCTGTCAGTTCTGTTGGATTTCTACTAACTACTGTAAGTGACTGCAACATAGAAGAAAAGTTATAAATAGCTTGTATTACTCTGAAAAAAACATACTTCTTATTTGTATGTGTTGATATGTGTTTTACATTTTACAATTTTTCACGATAGTGGTCAACGTTGTGTAAGTAGGTTCTGCTATATGTAGAAATTGCTGAAACTCCGATTATGTATAAATATTCTTAGAGCTCCAAGCATTGTGTAGATTTACTAGTTTAAGGCTTTACTGATAGGATCAGTTTACCTACCCAAGCAGAATTGTCTACATCTGCTAGAATATGCATTATTAATTGATGCAAATTTACTATCATATGCATTTAAAGGACCACTATCGCGAAAATCTGAAAAATGAACGTACATGTAAACATATACAAATAAAAAGTACATTTTTTTCCAGAGTAAAATGTGCTATAAATCACTTTTCTTGTATGTTGCTGAGACTACAGTAGGTAGCAGAAATCTGACAGAACCGACAGGTTTTAGACCAGCTCATCTCCTCACAGGGGATTCTCAGTGTTTTCTTTATTTTCAAAAGCACTTAGTAAATGGCAGTTGCTTCATCTAACTGCCAAAAAGTGTGCAGCAAGCAGGGAGGCTGGCTAGCATATTTGTATAAATGCTTTTCAGTGAGTGCCTTTATAAAAAATAAAGGCCATGCTGAGAATCCCCCATGAGGAAATGAGCTGGTCCAAAATCTGTTGTTTGTTTTTCACGATAGTGGTCCTTTAAAAGAAATGGGAGGCTGAACTAGGTCTTTAATAAGTGCAACATATCAAGCTGAACCGATTTGATTGCATTTTTTTTCAACAAAAGTGTGATTTCCCTTAAAAATGTACTTAAGCTGGGGGCGGAGCCAACTATGGAGGAGTAAAGACGTGCGTGTGCTGAGCTCCCGACCCCGTGCACCGTTAGAAGCTATTTCAGCTACAAAAACCGACTCTATACGTCCCCGGAGTGGTATGAAGGGTGACAAGAAGACCTCTGCTACTGATCGGTGCCCTCCAACCCCGACCCAGAGACCGGTGACCCGATATTTCCAGGCTCTCGGACCGGATACAGAGGCCTCAAATATGGCGGATGTTGCGCCTTCTTCCTCACAAACCTCTTCATCTATGAAAGCAGGCCCTGCAGCGCTGTGTAATCTTGAAGACATCTGGAGGTACCTCCATAGTCTCCCTACCAAACAGGACCTGGATGAGCAAACGGAGCGGATAGTCACATCCACGAAGGCAGAGATAGCCGCCATCCACTCCGATATCACAGGCCTGTCCGACAGAGTTACTTCAGTGGAAAGCAGCCTTGCGACATTACAGGCAGAAGTAACGCAGCTGAAAGAAGCAAAAGAAAAACAGCTCATACATAATCGTGTCCTGCGCTCCCAAATGGAGGATCTACAGAACAGGAACCGCCGCAACAACATTAGGATACGTGGCGTTCCTGAAGCTGTAACTGCGGAGGATATCATACCCACAATACGCGCCATCTTTAATGACCTACTGAACTTACCAGCAGACCAGCGGCTAAAATTTGACCGAGCGCACAGGGCGCTAAGGGCCATGCCTGCTGATAACGAGCCCCCGAGAGACATCATCTGCAGGCTACATAACTTCTCTGATAAAGACAGCATCATGAAAGCCGCCCGAGACGCAGGCCCCATTACCTGGCGGGGAACCGAGATCACCCTCTTTCAAGACTTGGCGCCATCCACCCTGATACAGCGCAGGGCCCTGAAGCCTTTGATTCAAGCTCTACAAAACATGGGAGCAACATACTTCTGGGGATTTCCTTTCCAGCTAGTCATGAAGCACGGATCCAAATCCTTCAGCCTGCGCCACCCCGGCGAGTTACCTGATCTATTTAAAGCCTTCTCTATGGACACGGTGGAACTCCCCGAATGGGATCCGGACTCACTGGAGGTTACACGTAGAGATGAGCCGAAATTTTCGAAATTTCGAACTGCTTTTATTACGAATGCGAAATTTAACATTACGACCCAAATTCGTAATTTCGTAATTAATTTTCAAATCGTAATTTACAATTTCGTAATCGAAATTTCACTCCCGTAATGACGAATTTCGTGTCTCTAACCGAAATTTTACTGTTTCAGGTTTGTAAGGGTTTCTATCCCTCTAGATGCCTAAAATGAATAGCACAGCCAGCCAGCCAGCCAGCCAGCCAGCCAGCCAGCCAGCCAGCCAGCCAGCCAGCCAGCCAGCCAGCCAGCCAGCCAGCCAGCCAGCCAGCCAGCCAGCCAGCCAGCCAGCCAGCCAGCCAGCCAGCCAGCCAGCCAGCCAGCCAGCCAGCCAGCCAGCCAGCCAGCCAGCCAGCCAGCCAGCCAGCCAGCCAGCCAGCCAGCCAGCCAGCCAGCCTCCTCCTCCTCCTCCTCCTCCTCCTCCTCCTCCTCCTCCTCCTCCTCCTCCTCCTCCTCCTCCTCTCTCTCTCTCTCTCTCTCTCTCTCTCTCTCTCTCTCTCTCTCTCTCTCTCTCTCTCTCTCTCTCTCTCTCTCTCTCTCTCTCCCCCAGAGATCTGTAGTATTTCAAAACCATACTCACATTCATGACATGTCCAGGGATCAAACCCAGGCCAACCACATGGAAGACAGCTATGCTCACCACCATACCACCAAACACACACTAAATAGACTGCTAACCTAAATCTTACTTGTAGACAGTCATATGAGACACATGCTGGGTGCAGGGCTTTGTGATTGGACCATGGACCATGCGATAGAGTGAGGTGCAAAAATGAAATCATGCCTAGCAGAGGATGGTTTCACAATGCTAAATGCTAGGCTGGCTGTGGTGCAATTGGTTAGTGCGTCTGGCTGGTAACAGCAAGGTTACAGGTTCGATTCCATCCAGGCATGTCTTTTCCTTTTGCGTTCAACAGTTGTCCAAACAGAGCCAACAGAGCCCCAGATAGCCATGTAGAGTTAGGTCACAGCTAGCCTGGCTGTGGTGCAATTGGTTAGTGTGTCTGGCTGGTAACAGCAAGGTTACAGGTTCGATTCCATCCAGGCATGTCTTTTCCTTTTGAGTTCAACAGTTGTCCAAACACCGAGCACAAAGTTTTGCATGCGTAAAGTTTTACGCACGCAAAATACCCCATGGGGTTCAATGGCGCAGCGCGCGCACGCAAAAGGAAAAGACATGCCTGGATGGAATCAAACCTTGCTGTTACCAGCCAGACACACTAACCAATTGCACCACAGCCAGGCTAGCTGTGACCTAACTCTACATGGCTATCTGGGGCTCTGTTGGCTCTGTTTGGACAACTGTTGAACGCAAAAGGAAAAGACATGCCTGGATGGAATCGAACCTGTAACCTTGCTGTTACCAGCCAGACGCACTAAAATTGCACCACAGCCAGGCTAGCTGTGACCTAACTCTACATGGCTATCTGGGGCTCTGTTGGCTCTGTTTGGACAACTGTTGAACGCAAAAGGAAAAGACATGCCTGGATGGAATCGAACCTGTAACCTTGCTGTTACCAGCCAGACGCACTAACCAATTGCACCACAGCCAGGCTAGCTGTGACCTAACTCTACATGGCTATCTGGGGCTCTGTTGGCTCTGTTTGGACAACTGTTGAACGCAAAAGGAAAAGACATGCCTGGATGGAATCGAACCTGTAACCTTGCTGTTACCAGCCAGACGCACTAACCAATTGCACCACAGCCAGGCTAGCAGTGACCTAACTCTACATGGCTATCTGGGGCTCTGTTGACTCTGTTTGGACAACTGTTGAACGCAAAAGGAAAAGACATGCCTGGATGGAATCGAACCTGTAACCTTGCTGTTACTAGCCAGACGCACTAACCAATTGCACCACAGCCAGGCTAGCTGTGACCTAACTCTACATGGCTATCTGGGGCTCTGTTGGCTCTGTTTGGACAACTGTTGAACGCAAAAGGAAAAGACATGCCTGGATGGAATTGAACCTGTAACCTTGCTGTTACCAGCCAGACACACTAACCAATTGCACCACAGCCAGCCTAGCATTTAGCACTGTGAAACCATCCTCTGCTAGGCATGATTTCATTTTTGCACCTCACTCTATCGCATGGTCCAATCACAAAGCCCTGCACCCAGCATGTGTCTCATATGACTGTCTACAAGTAAGATTTAGGTTAGCAGTCTATTTAGTGTGTGTTTGGTGGTATGGTGGTGAGCATAGCTGTCTTCCATGTGGTTGGCCTGGGTTTGATCCCTGGACATGTCATGAATGTGAGTATGGTTTTGAAGTACTACAGATCTCGAGAGAGAGAGAGAGAGAGAGAGAGAGGGAGGAGGAGGAGGAGGAGGAGGAGGAGGAGGAGGAGGAGGAGGAGGAGGAGGAGGAGGAGGAGGAGGAGGAGGAGGAGGAGGAGGAGGAGGAGGAGGAGGAGGAGGAGAGCTGGCTGGCTGGCTGGCTGGCTGTGCTATTCATTTTAGGCATCTAGAGGGATAGAAACTCTTACAAACCTGAAACAGTAAAATTTCGGTTGGAGACACGAAATTCGTCATTACGGGAGTGAAATTTCGATTACGAAGGCATCTAGAGGGATAGAAACCTTTGCAAACTTTAAAATACTAAATTTCGTAATCGTAATTACGAAAATTTGCGTAATGTGCGAAAATTACGAAATTTCGATTACTGCTAAAATCGTAATTGTAGTAATTTCGCGAAATTTCGGAAATTCGTAATTAGGTCATTACGCTCATCCCTACACGCCCGCAGAAGAAACGCGGGCCACGCCGTTAAGGCTGAGTGAGTACGACTGTCTCCTGCTTTGTTGACACTCTTCCCTCCTCACATTACCCGGCTTCCAGCTAACCTCGCAATCTGACATTTGATCATATTATGTGATTTTTCTACCCCCAGCTACACCTGGCTTTCGTGTGTTTCCCCCCGTAGCAGCTACGCACATGAATGTGGTTTACACATTAAGGCATTTACTTGCTGCATACTACTCCCCTCACCCAGAAACCAGCTATTTTCACCAAGGAACTTCCCGACCTCCTTTGGAGCCGTGTTCTGGCCCCCTCGGGTGACCCTGCTGGACTTAGTTTTCGACCCCCCTGCAGATCCCCCGGGCCTTTAGACTTGTAATGACATTTTACACTCATTTTGGATCCTTCCATCTTCAGTCTTCTGAGTGCTTGAGTTCTAATATAAATGAGTTATATGAGGTTATGTATATTGTGCCTATAATATGATTAGAAGGGTAAAATGATTGATGCTATATAACTGTTATGCTGAACATGATAGACGGTTAGTGATGGGACCCACCCTTCCTGCCCTATGACAACTATGTTGCCCACTTGGCGCCATTTTGGGTTAACAATGCGAGGCCCATGTTCTTGCGGGGGGCCCGGCGGGGGCTGGGGGGCGCGGGGCTGCCGGCCGCTGCACGCCACTTCCTCAAATCACCTCGTGAACTCACTACCTCTTGAGGATTAACCTATCTCGGGATCTAGGATCTCCTGTGGCGGCGGCGGTGTGGTGGCCGTGTGCTCTCGGGCCGTCGCTGGGCCCCTCCTTCTCCTGCTACCTATGATGTGACTCCAGCGGTGGAGCATCCCCCTGGTGGTCGGGGACATGGGGCCTGGGGGCGACATGTGCCGGGCCTCTACTTGGCATGCATACACTTGTTACAGGGGATCTATTGCTTGTCTCCCCGGGGGGTCTGGGGCGGGGTGCGGCTGCCGCCCTCCCGGTCCCCCCTTGGATGCAATGACGGACTTCCGCGTCCCCCTCCCGGGAGGGGGATGCTTTGACCGGCCTGGGGGGCGTGGAGCAGGGTACCTAGCATGGGGGGATGGGGAGGGGGAATGCCAGGCATCGGAATCCCTCAGGGGGCTCATCTGTCTCGGATAGATAAACTAGCAATACCCCTAGAACTTTGATGCAAGGGGGAGTAGCTGATTATCTCTTATTTCTAATGCAGTTTATCCAATATATCACGAACGTACAAGGGGCACTCGGAAGATATAAGGTGCCAACTCAGGGCTGAGGGAGAAGGATCAACGAGGAATGCTGGACCTTGGGGAGGGAGGGGAGAACAAATCTCTTGCACTTTTATGTGGAGATATCCCAGTACTCCACTACTTCCTTACTATGGGAGAATAAGAGGGTTGACGTTTATAATTGTTACTGATAGACTCAATTATAGTAAAGGGTGCACGGGTGATTCGGGGGTTCGGTGGCACGCATCCTTCATGGGTGTGGTCTCTCTTACCCCACGGCAATCGCCACATATACAGGAAGCTTGGTATTTCCTGTAAAGAAGTGTTAATACACCCCAACAGATAGCCCACTATGTGGGCCACAGGTAATTTGTGTACTGTCTGTACATTACCTTTGCCTTTGGCGTGGTTTCTTACACGCATTGCTCTACTTTCATTTCTGATTCTTTCTCTCTTCCCTCTAACTACCCTTTCTCTTACCCCAGCCTCTACCCTTCCCATATGTCAGGGGGTCCGTCCTGGACTGGTTCACATTCCAGCAGTCACTTAAACTGCTATCCCTGAACGCCAAGGGGCTAAATGTACCCGAAAAGAGATCCTCTATCCTCAGCCTATGCCATAAAGAGAAAGCCAATTTCATCTGTTTACAAGAAACTCATTTTAAAGGCCCCAAACCACCTAAATTGCTAAACAAATATTACAAACATGCATATTACAGCACTCCGCAGGATACTAAAACAAAAGGGACAGCCATCTTGATATCTAAAGACACCCCCTTTTTCCTCTCCGCAGAATACAATGACCCCAAGGGTCGATTTAATCTAATCAAAGGGACGGTGTTTAATCAAAAGATTACAATTGGCTCCTACTACGCCCCCAACTCCCTACAGGTCACTTTCCTTCAGACTTTTTTATCCAAATTATCCACATTCGCGGAAGGTAGTATTGTCATAGGGGGCGATCTTAACCTAACTCTTGACCCTACCCTGGACTCCTCTTCTCAAAAGTCTCCGATCTCTCGACGGCTTCTACATAAGTGCAAAACGCTTCTCCATGATATGCAACTAATAGATGTTTGGCGACTACACAACCCTTCCCAAAAAGATTATACATTCTTCTCATTCCCCCATAACTCCTACTCTAGAATTGACTATATATTTATTTCCCACAATCTGTTATCTGTCTCTGCCTCACCCGAAATTGGCAACATCTCCCTATCAGACCATGCACCGGTGTCGGTGGATCTCGCCTTAGGAAACTGCAGAAAAGGCCCCAGCACATGGCGCCTCAACAACGCTTTACTCCAAGACAAAGCATTTTTTCAAAAATTTAAAAGTGAATTGGAAGAATTTTTCCAAATAAACAACAGGGAAGATACATCGCCACTCATATTATGGGAAACTCATAAATGCTTTGCACGAGGCCTGCTGATTAGAGAAGGAGCAAGGAGGAAACGGGCAAGGGAGAAAGAGATACAAGACACTTTATCCTCCATTAAAAATCTTGAACTACAACATAAACAAAATCTGACCTTTGCAACCCTATCGGACCTCTCCAAACAAAGGGAGATCCTCAAAAACCTCCTATTTCACAAAGCCAAATATGCAGCAGAAAGATGCCGACGCACGTTTTACGAGTTCGGGAATAAGTGTAGTTCTATTTTGGCTAGGGCCCTCAAAACACAACAAACTTCTAACTATATTGCGGGAATCAAAAACAAACACTCTAAAATGCTACATAAGTATGAGGATATATCTAGGGCCTTCCGAGAATATTACTCCAGTCTGTATAACCTCCCTCCCCCTACGGGTAGACCCATACGTACAAACAGTAGATCGGAAACGGCCGAATACATCCGGAACTCAGGTATGCCCACCCTAACACATCCCCAATCTAAAGACCTTGAAGACCCCTTTACGGAAGATGAGCTGAGCACTGCTATGTCACATATCCCATCAGGTAAAGCCCCTGGCCCGGATGGATACTCCCCTGAATATTATAAAAAATTTCAATGTGTTCTAATGCCTTTAATGTTGAAAGCATTTAATGCCATCTCCGAGCTGCCCCCTGACCAGGGTCGGTTTCCAGCCCAGATGTTGGAATCTCACATATCAGTCCTACCTAAACCAGGAAAAGACCCTTCCCAATGCCAAAGCTACAGACCAATATCTCTCCTCAATGTTGACCTCAAGCTCTATGCAAAAATGATAGCTAATCGATTGGCCCCATTCCTACCAGAATTGGTACATCCAGACCAGGTGGGCTTCATACCGGGAAGGGAGGCAAGGGACAATACAATTCGAACGTTAAATATCCTTCACTGGGTGAGGTCCCGGTCCACTCCTACCCTACTATTATCCACAGACGCTGAAAAAGCATTTGATAGGGTGGACTGGGACTTCATTGACCAAACCCTCAGACATGTGGGTATGGGAGACAAAATGCGGAAAAGGATACTTGCACTGTATTCGGGTCCACATGCTAAAGTAAGAGCCAATGGCGTGCTGTCCGAAACGTTCTCTATCCGGAACGGGACCAGACAGGGATGCCCACTCTCCCCCCTAATCTTTGCCCTCTCCCTGGAGCCCTTCTTGTGCACAATCCGTAACAATCCAGATGTTACCGGTATTTCCTTATCATCCTCACCACATAAAGTAGCTGCATACGCAGACGACATGTTATTCTATCTCACCAACCCACATGTCTCTCTTCCCAACCTTTTAATAGAATTTAAAAGATACGGCGCTTTATCCAATATGTCCATTAACTATGACAAAAGCGAGGCACTCGGAGTTCTCCTCCCGAGAGACTTACAAGCTACGCTCCAGTCCAATTTCCCTTTTAAGTGGCCCAAAACGGCACTGAAATATCTAGGAGTGCAGATCACCCCAAACCCAAAAGACCTTTTCACAGCTAACTTTATACCTACCCATGAACGTATTAAACAAGACCTACGCCAATGGGATAAGCCGCACTTTTCGTGGTTTGGGAGATCTAATATTATTAAAATGACCATCATGCCCCGACTACTATATCTATTTCAAACCTTACCAATTGCCATTCCCTCCCATTACTTCAAAGCAATTACACAAACTTTCTCATGGTTTATTTGGAGTGGCCGGAAACCAAGAATTAAATATTCCCTTCAAACAGCTCCCAAAGAGTTAGGTGGCATGGCGGTTCCAAATCCCCGTCTCTATCATGCAGCTGCCACTCTCATTAGAATCATAGATTGGCACAGGCACTCACATCTCAAACGATGGGTGGGCATGGAGGAGGAAATAATGAAGGGACATCTGGCGCTCTCCCCATGGTCAGCCCCACTGCTTAAGGTGTCAGACCCGGCAGCATCTCTAATTTCTCAAACACTTAGGACCCTTGCAAAATTTAGACAGGGTTCTCTCATATCGCCTTGGCCCTCTCCTCTGCTCCCTGTCCTGGACAACCCTTGTTTTCCCCCTGGCCTGTCCCCTAAAAGTTACCCTCTATGGCGTAATTGCCCCAATCTACGCGCCCAAAACTTATTAAAAGATGGTGACTGGATCACTCTACAAAACTTAAGACAGGCTCTTAACTCTCCAACGCTGGACCACTGGTCCTGGCTGCAGTTTAGACATTACATCCAGTCCCAAGGCCCCAAAGCCGCCTTAAGCAGGCCTATGACGCCATTTGAGCAAACGTGTCAAGGGGAGGGCCCAATGCGAGGCATGATTTCTTTCATGTACTCTCTCCTAAATGATCAGGATTTACGTACAGCAACATACAAAGAGCAATGGGAACTTGATCTGGGTCTGACATTCTCAGATAAACAATGGGGGAAAATTCTTATCTTTTCCCACAAATCCTCAATCTCATCCAAGACTCAAGAATCAGGGTATAAAATCCTTACAAGGTGGTACCTCACACCCAATAGACTACATCGAATGTTCCCGGGGTCATCCCCTTTATGTTGGAGATGTGGGCAGGATATTGGATCATTATTGCACATTTTCTGGTCCTGCAGTAAGATTACTCGGTTCTGGGAGGGCATAAGGGATATGATGCAGGAAATAACAGACTTTCACCCACCTGACTCACCAGCCTTCTTCCTGCTTCATCACAATCACTGGTCAATCCGCAGATACAAGAAAACACTCACGCGACACCTAGTGAATTCTGCCCGGGCACTGATAGCCAAAAAGTGGAAGTCCCCGGATCCACCTACAATTATAGAGTGGATACGAGAAGTGGACCAAACTAGATATATGGAAGAACTCACGGCAACCATACACGACAAACACGAACAATTCTGGAAGACTTGGTATGGCTGGTTTGAGTTCAAAGAGTCTGAACACTATCGTTCCCTTGTGCACTCCCAGGGCGCTACATAAAACATGCGGGGAGACCTTACTTGCCTGCAAACTGGGAACACAGGAAACCAATCTACCCTCTTTCATGGTAGTTCCCATCTGGTACTCATATTCCTACCCCATTGGCGTTCGGGGGGAGTGGGCTGGTTCTTGGGGGGATCTCCTGACATGCTCTCTAACTTCTATTCCTTCTTTCCCTATCTTGCTATTTCTCTCTTCCTTCTTCTTAGATACTTTCTTACGGTCATGGATACCTCTTATATCCTAAAAGCCTAAGGGGATACCTAGATACCTACCCTCCATAGGGACTATCTGTCCTTTCTATATCAACATCTCACACCTAAGCTTAGCTTGGCAACACCAAGTTCTGGTTATATAATAGGGGTTATGTCCACTCCCTTCCTCTATGATGAAGCTCCCAGGTAGCTCCTGATGTGTGTTCCCATTGGGCTCAGGGCTACCTGCCTCTTACAGCTCGGAGGATAATGGATGTTCCCACCAGACTTTAGATACATGCTATAACCTATCGTTGCCTATATTTTATCTTAGGTACTTAACAAGATCGCTCTTAGCCGCGCAGGCCAGCGGCTGGACCATGCTATTTTTCTCATAAGGATGTTATTGTACCTATTCTCACCGTTAAATGTTAACTGCTATTGGGTATCCCAGTGTTACCATGCATGCTATGACATTTTCGTGCTTTGATATTACTCTTTGTATTTGACTGTTTATTCTCTGTTTATATTTTGAAAAACAATTCTAAATAAAAGAATCTTTAAAAAAAAAAAAAAAAAAATGTACTTAAGCTGAACCAGACTAAAAATCTACTCAGCAGAACTGAAAAGACTTGGGGCTTGATTCACAAAGCGGTGCTAACTGTTAGCACGCCTGTGAAAACCCCTTTAGCACGTCTAAACGAGCTTTTCGCGCGCAAAACTTTACGCGTACAAAACTTTATGCGCACAAAACTTTACGCGCGCACTGCACAGAGCGCAGGGCGCTCCGCGCGAAGTACCCATTAAATCCTATGGGAATTAGCGCGCGTAAAACTTTGTGCGCGGTGCTTAGCGCGCGATCTGATTCAGAAATCAGGTGCTAACCTACTTAGCACCCTCGTTATCACGTCTAAAGACTTTAGACGTGCTAAGTAGGTTAGCACCGCTTTGTGAATCAAGCCCCAGGTGTTTCTTTAACAGTTTCACAGCATCAGAACTTTGTTTTTCTTACCAAAGCATCATTTTTAGCTGCATTTTTAGCTAAGCTCCACCCATCAAATGAAAACTGCCTGGGCTTTTTTTCCCTGATGCGGTGCAAAGCATGATAGAATTTCCTATGTTGTTATTCACATTGCCTAGCAACTGGGAGGGGTGATCAGCACACAGGACAGTTGGAACTGTGTCTCATGCTCCCTGTCACCTCCTTTCAACCAAAAAGCTGGCTGCCCTCATGAAATCAAATATTTGCATGTTCTTTTAAAGCAGAGTGGGTAAGAGATTATATTACCTATCTATTTTAATTAACATAACTAATGTAACTTAATGACAGTATGTTTGTTTAGGCTGGAGTTCCTCTTTAAACTCAGAAACACTTCTGCCAACAAATGTTATGAATTCCAACCCACAAATAGCATTGCTCTTGTGTAAGAAATCAAGGCGAGGAATGTAATCATTTTAATCAGGCGATAGATTTGTAAGGCTCTGATGGAGCTCTGGGAGGAGAAGGTCATTGACAGCCACAGAGGTTTTTACTGCATTGTACAAGTGTGCAATTCTTGCAGGAGCAGCAGTTCAATTGATTCCCTGTTAGACTCCAGCGGAAATCTGAACAAGATGAATTGGGCATGGGGGTATTTCTGTCACTACTACTCAGTTGGTTTCTGATCAGGGAGTGATTGATTACTTGCCTGATCAGGCTGCTATCAACTAGTGTATGGATACCTTTCAGGCAGGAAACATACTAGGCAGAAACACTAGTGTTGCGGAAAACGCAGCGAAAACCCACATAATGCAAGTCAATGGGCTGCATGAAAAAATGCATATGCTTGCATTCTGTAATGTGCATTTTTAAAAACGCTGGTTTTGTTGCATATTTTTCAAAAACGCATCAAAAATGCACATAATGAAGGTTAATGGTGACGCAGAGGTATTGCATGTTAGTGCGTGTTGTATGCGCTTGCATGTGTTTTTATATGCGTTTAAAAAAAAACAACAAAAAACAAGTTTGATGATGTTTTTCCGCTTTTTCTTGACTGCCTAGTGATTTGCATAAACGCGAACCATAAATGCATTAAAACGCACGCAAAATGCAAGAAAAATGCATGTGCGGGGAAAAACGCAAACACACAGAAAACGCAGTAAAAAGCATATGCAGCAAAACACTATGTTTCCCGCACTGCCTAGTGTGGTACTACCCTTTATGTCCGAGTCAGACATGTGCAGGGTGTATCTTCTTACTTACAGGAATACACGCCTTCATTAAAGCTGGTATGTAGGGTTTAGTGGGTATTAGGTAAACTACATAATTTATTCATTGCAAACAGCGCACGTTATACACAAAACGCACATTAGGTTGTATAATGTGCATCACTTCTCTGTGTTATATTTTAAGAAAGCTAAATTCTGTGTTCTCTGCAGACAGTAGTCATACCTCCCAACTTTTTGATATAAGAAAGAGGGACACTTAAGCCACGCCCCTGCCACACCTCTAATGACACCCCTGGCACACCCCTCGTCACGCATACCATAGAGATTTCATAAGAAAAATATGTTGTTTCATAATTCAAACCACACTGGTCCTTTGTATCCTGAAAAGAGGGAAAGAGGAGGCCAATGGATGTAAAATACTATAAAAGCAATTAAAATAAGAAAAATTAAGGTGGCTTACCTCAAAGACGACAACTCACTTTAAGATTAACTTTTTAATATAATATTAAGCACAGGGAATGCGTTTCGTGGGAACTTGCCCACTTTTTCAGGCCAAATAAAGTGCCACTGCAGTTTAATAGCCACATTTGGGGCGCCTCTAGGGCGGCTAGAATGCGGCTATTAGACTGCAGTGGCACTTTATTTGGCCTAAGGAAGTGGGCAAGTTCTTTCAAGAGAGACCGCCTCCAGGATTGCTTGCATACCCGAGTGGAGTCAGGGTTGTGAAACTCCACCTGCCTGAAGTTGTCGGTTGCCCCTTGTGCAACCCACCTTTGTGAGTGTTCTCTCTTATTTTTGAAGTACTCATCGACTTGTGACATACTGCGCCATTTGGGCTCCCGTTGTCTCTGTGTTTTTTCCTTTTAGTGTCTAACACTTCATCCCTCCCTTTCTATCCTGGTTCATTTTCCTCTATATTAACATTTGAAAATAAAATATATATCAATTTAAAGGATAGGGATAAAGTTTAGAGTCAATGAAACACATTTTTCAGTAGATAATATACATAATATTTACATAGATCTGTACAAGAGTCCTGAAAGAGGGACAAATGAGGAAGACAGGGGGGCAGAAGGAGTGGTTTCCCAAAGAGGGACTGTCCCTCCAAAAGGGGGACATTTGGGAGCTATGCCTGTGTCTGCATGTAAATATAATTTCTGTGAGCCCCTATGAGGTCCTATTTGTTAGCCCCACTTTGAGATATTAGTAGTGCAGGCACAACCCTGTTTGCGGTCACCTCGGCTTCTGCACAATGACCAGGTTAAAGCATGATCATGTGAACTCTACTATGAACATGGGATGGCCCCAAAAACTCCAACTCCTTGGTTGTATGGGAATTTATCACTTTAGTTAAAATAGTTTAGTGAAGCTTTACAGTTTCTTCAACAGTAATTATCCTTAGCATTATTCTTCTTATCAAGCAGATACTAACAATACATTTAGAATACCATAATATAATATAACAATGCCTAAATTAACATACTAAAAAGTTCTGCTGCATGTTAGGTAAATTGTTAGGGATAGCGGAGACAACGCTGCCACGCCGGGCAGCATGGCGACGGTCTCCGCTTCCCAGCCGGCAGGCTCCGCCGATCACGCGGAGATGCCGGCGCAGGCTGACGAGGACGTCGCCGCCGCGTCTGGTGACATGGCGGCGGGTCCTGCATTGCGACAGGCGGACTTTAGTCTGCGTGCGGACGCGGATCCTGGGCCTGACCTCTCCAACGTCCAGAGGCAAAGGGTCTCGCGTGCGCATGCAAGGAGGCAGGAATTTTACCTCCTACGTAGGAGGGTCAGCTGACTCTCCAGTCAGCTGACCTCCAGAGGTCTCCTGATTGGCTGGGGCTCTGGGGCGGTGCTGAGTAGTCTTCCAGCTACATAAGGACTTGCTGGGCAGTAGCAAGTGGTCTGCTGTCGTGAATACACTCTGTGTGAACGCTCAGACCTTAGTTCAGTTCCCTGGTGTTGATGCTAAGGATTTCACACCTTAGTTAGGATTGTATTTGATATTTACCCGTGTCTTGACTCTGGCTATCCCTGACTACTCTCTCTCTTAACGATTGTGTACCTTGCCTATCTGATTCCTGTTGCCAACTTTTGCCTGATTACCGATTACTCTTCTGCCTACTGCTCCTGTACTGCTGCCGCCTTCTCTGTTGCCGAACCCTTGCTAGTCTGACCTTTCTCCCTTTAGTGGAACGTCTCCCACTGGAGGGTTTTCTCTGAGGCTTGCCTCTCGGAGACGCCTGCCCCAAGCAGACGATTGCTGCTCGGGGCCGAGATCCCTCTCTCGGCCTGGTTAGAGGATCTCACACACAGGGTTCCCATTCAGAGGTAACCACACCTCTGAGGAATTGCCGTGTGGTGGATATTTCCACGGTATTGTAACGTTACTGTTTATATTTGTTATCCTTGTCCTAGTGTTCAGAGGTTAGTGATATATCTGTATTATTGATGATTCTGCAGATCATCCATAATCAGGTATATATCTGCATTGCTGGTGATACTGCAGATCATCAACAATCAGATTCTCTCTGTGTGTTGACACCGAACGTTACACGAACGTTACATAAATTGTACTATTTGTATACTCGGTTTTGTAGCACCAAAATCTCTGCATGCAGAACTATACACACTCTGTTCCTGGCACTGATATACAACACACAAGAATTATTAAAATATTTATGACTGGCTTTGATCACACTCATATGCCCTGGTTATAACGTATCGAAACAAAAATTAATTTTGTCACATTAACAGGGTAATAAATATTAAATATTATGTATTATTCTTATATGAAAACTAGCAAACTTGTAGACTAAGAAATCAGCTGTTTAGCTTAATATCTCTCCACAAAATCACAACTGTATCTCATGTCTCACGTTTATATAAGAAAATTAATATTTTAATTCATATCTAATTTATAGACTTAGTACATTCTGTTATTACATTTAAAAAAATGAATCCATATTTTAATATTTTAACAGTAAAAAAATGTTATGTATAGCCTATTTCTAAAGAAAAATGCCTCTTCTCTAACAGTCATTCAGGATTAACCTATCCAACTATTGTCAAACAAAAAAGTTTAAATGAAGGTTATCATGAAATGGGAAACTTAAATCAAAATGAATGGAAGGCAAAATTAAAGTGAATTAAGGTGCTTTTTTATGGAACAATTGAACGAAAATTGTCCATAAGGATAGAGACAGAATGTTTTAACACAACTATACTAGACCTGTTATGGTGCCAAAGAAAGGCTACCAAGCGAAAACAAGGGACAAGGAGGAATGTCTTGTAATTTGTCTGTCCAACATGAAAAAAAGATGAATTTCTGGACAGGAGTTGTTGGGAACAAAATCTTCTTCTCACAGGTTGCTTCTTGGTAAAATTAAGCAAATCTTAGATATTGTGGAGTCACAGCATGAAGAACAGAGGGTGACCAGGCATTAAGGAGAGAGTAGAAAATTACAAAGAAATCCTGGATCAGTTCATTTGGGCACTCGGTTCAGCAGACATCTAATAGACGCCAGTGCACAGAATGAGTACTGAGGCACCGAGGTGGTGAGTTCGGCACATGCTGCACCCGATACTAGCTAGCAGATCAGCTACAGTAGTAGTTTATAATTATACTAAGCGATCAGTTATTTAGTAGCTGATCAGCTAGTACTTAGCTGATCGCTACTATATCATTTTCTGGTTCGTTGTTTGGGTGCTATGTGGATTAGGAGGGGAGGTTAATGTTAGGCACTAGGAGGGGGAGATTAGTGTTAGTCATGGGGGGGGGAGGGTTAGAGTGAGAACATAGTGCAAGGTCAGTCTATAGTAAAATATTGGTAATATTATATTACCAATATTTTAATTATGGGCGCAGCAATACGTACATGAGAAATTTACCAGTGATTAATGGCAGTGACAAGGGAGCTATGCAGGATATTTTTAACCTTTTCAGCAAGGGACAACGTTTCTTCAATAGGACCAGGATAAGGTCCTAACAACATAATTCTCTTTATTCACTCGAGTTTATCTGGATGGCTATAGTCGTTCAGATAGAAGCTCCTAAAGTCTAATTGGACGCGCATTCGCATCCAATGTTACTGTGGTGGGTGCGCCCGCCACTTGTTGCCGGCATTATTTACGTGATGGTGATTGGTGCAGGAGAACAAGTGTTCCCCGAGTCAATCGCCGTGCCTGGGATGAATGGGCATGACCCCAATGAGGGGTCATGTCCATTTATAATAATGAAAGTGAAAGAAAATGGAAAAAAAAATGAAACACTCCTTGGTAACCCAGGATAGTGTTTGCAGTACCATCTAGTGACAAAAAGTAAAATCACAGTAAGGTATTTTTTAATACTTAAAGCGCACCTGAAGTACCTAAAAACAGAGCTTAGCTTACCTGGGGCTTCTGCCAACCCCTTGCAGCCGTCCTGTGCCTGAGCCATTACCAAACGATCCTCCGGCCCCCCGCTGCGGCTCAGTTTCATTATCGCCGACATGTAAGTCGACGTCCACTGCACCTGTGCGGCCCTGGACACGCGCGTCCTCATCTCCGGGAGTGTCCTGCACAGGCGCAATATGAGAAAATTCCTACTGCACCTGTTCAGGACATGAATGAGGACACGTACAACTAGGGCCGTGCAGACGCAGTGGACGGCAACTAAAGAAAGCGAAACTTCGCCATTTTGAGGGACCAGAGGAACGCTTGGTAACAGCATGGGCAGAGGGCAGCTGGAGGGGTTTGCCAGAAGCTCCAGGTAAATGAAATTCTTTTTTTTTTTAGGTACTTTAGGTTATCTTTTAAAGCGGACCTGAACTCAGAACTTCCTCTCTGCTCTAAAACATGCACAACAGCATAAGGACCTTTAAAGAAAAACATTTCTTTGTTACAGCTGATAAAAATCATGCAATAAATCGGCAGTGTTTACTTTTATGGAAACAGACATATTGTTAACAGCCTGTGTTTACCAATTAGCTCTCTGCCGTCGCAGTTGCTGACACAGCTGAAGAGATAAAATTACAACTTGTGATTAGTCACAGATAAGGGGAAATTAGACAGGCTAAACTCTCTAAATACATACAGGGTGCATTTTTCTATGTTGTGTTCAAAATTATTCAACCCCCATTGAAATTGATTGTTTAGGCCAGTTTGACATTGATTTTGATCATTTCAGGCATCTTGTTTACAATTAAATCAAAGAGGCACTTGTAAGTCAGACAAATAACCTAACATGTATAATGAAATAACCACAAATGTCTTTTCTGTGCTCACATCATTATCAGTTTCATTCAACCCCCAAGTGACATTCATTCTTAGTACTTAGTACAACATCCTTTTCCAGTTATAACAGCTTTTAAACGTGAAGCATAGCACAAGTGTCTTGCAGCGATCTACGGGTATCTTAGCCCATTCTTCATGGGCAAAAGCCTCCAGTTCAGTCACATTCTTAGGCTTGCGCGCTGCAACTGCTTTCTTTAAGTCCCACCAGAGGTTCTCAATTGGATTTAAGTCTGGTGACTGTGATGGCCACTCCAAAATGTTCCAGCCTTTAATCTGCAATCATGCTCTAGTGGACTTGGAGGTATGCTTGGGATCATTGTCCTGTTGAAAGATCCAACGTCTCCCAAGCCGCAGGTTTGTGACGGACTGCATCACATTTTCATCCAATATCTCCTGGTACTGAAGAGAATTCATGGTACCATGCACACGCTGAAGCTTCCCTGTACCTGCAGAAGCAAAACAGCCCCAAAGCATGATTGACCCCCTGCCATGCTTCACAGTAGGCAAGGTGTTCTTTTCTTCATAGGCCTTGTTCCTCCTCCTCCAAACATAGCGTTGATCCATGAGCCCAAACAGTTCTAATTTTGTTTCATCAGTCCACCGAACACTATCCCAAACCTTTTGAGGTTTGTCCACATGACTTTTGGCATACTGCAGTCGAATCGTCTTATTCTTTGGAGACAGCAAGGGGGTGCGCCTGGGAGTTCTGGCATGGAGGCCTTCATTACGCAGTGTGCGCCTTATTGTCTGAGCTCAAACGCCAGTACCCGCATCTGACAAATCTTTTTTCAGTTCCTCAGCAGTCACACGGGCACAGCAGTCGAAGTCAGCATCTTCTTTCTGCCACGACCAGGTAGCGTTTCAACAGTGCCCTTTGCCTTGAATTTGCGAATGATGCTCCCTATGGTGTCTCTTATGTATGTTTAACATCTTTGCAATCTTCTTTTAGCCATTGCCCTTCCTGTGAAGAGAAATCACCTCTTCTCTTGTCTTCCTGGACCATTCTCTTGACTTCACCATGTTTGTAAACACACCAGTAAATGTCTAGAAGGAGCTCAGTATCACAGTGATTTTAAATCTGCCTAATTGGTGCTTATTATGCTTGATTGCTGCTCGTTAACATCCACAGGTGTTTTCAACACCTGATCGAAAACACTTGAATAAACCGCTGTTCTTAAGAGTTGTAGTCTTTAAGGGGTTGAATAATTGTGTCAATGAAGAAATCACCACAAAAAAAACTATTTAATACTGTATTACAAAAAACAATTGATGTCATTTTAGTTGCATTTGGTTCTTTAAAAAGTCCTTGTAAGATTTCATTCTGAACACAATTACAAATGCACACTAAATCCCCTAAAACCCTTTACAGCATTGGGGGTTGAATAATTTTGAACACAACCGTATACTAGGCTAACTATAGTGGGGGCACCTACCTTTACATGGCTAGCTACACTGGGGGCACCTATACCAGGCTACCTATTCTGGGACACCTATACCAGGCTACCCATACTGGGGGCACCTATATTAGGCTATCTATACTGGGGGCACCTATATTAGGCTATCTATACAGGTGGCACCTATACCTGGCTACCTATACTGGAGGCACACCTGGCCACGAATTCTAGGGAAGGGGCTTATACTTATGGTAGGGTTAGGGTTACTGGGGTTACCTATACCAGGCTACTTAGGGTTACTGGGGTTACCTATACCAGACTAACTTTACTGGGGGTATCTATACCAGGTTACCTACACTGGGGTACCTATACCAGGCTAGCTATACTGGGGGCACCCATACCTGGCTAGCTATACTGGGGGCACCTATACCTGGCTACTTATACTGGGGAACCTATACCTGGCTACCTATACTGGAGGCACATGTGACCACCAATTCTAGGGAAGGGGCTTATACTTATGGTAGGGTTAGGGTTACTGGGGTTACCTATACCAGGCTACTTAGGGTTACTGGGGTTACCTATACCAGACTAACTTTACTGGGGGTATCTATACCAGGTTACCTACACTGGGGTACCTATACCAGGCTAGCTATACTGGGGGCACCCATACCTGGCTAGCTATACTGGGGGCACCTATACCTGGCTACTTATACTGGGGAACCTATACCTGGCTACCTATACTGGAGGCACATGTGACCACCAATTCTAGGGAAGGGGCTTATACTTATGGTACATCTGGCTGTATAGTGCTCTTGATGTCCACTGTCTGTGAATTACATATCTGCTATGTTCATTTGGCCCTGCCCATGACCCATCATTATCACTCCCACTTTCCAGTGTGTGTACATGCCCATTTTTGCAGTAGCTTGTAGCTACTCTGGCGCTAGATCCAGCACCTGCATAGCACCATGAACTAAAATATATAGAGCCGTCAGCGCTAGCCCTGCCCTGTGTTATCTCACACAGGCTGCTAAACGGTTAAATCTTTATATGAGATGGTTTGGATGAGAAAATACATTATTATTATAAATTAGTATTTATGTAGCATTGACATCTTCTGCAGTACTTTTACAGAAGACATAGTCTTGCCACTAACTGTCCTTCAGAGGGGCTTACAATATACCGTAAGCCCTATTATAGTTATATGACCATCATTAGGGGCGCCTCTAGCCATTTTGTCACTCCAAGCGAGAAAATCTGTGGCGCCCCCCACCCCATGGCGCCCCCCCATGAAAATAATTGTAATGCGGCAGCGTTTCACTAGAAAATAATCATAATGCAGCAGCGTTTCACTAGAAAATAATCGTAATGCGGCAGCGTTTCACCCGAAAATAATTTTAATGCGGCTGCATTTTACCAAAAAATACATATAAATGCTGCAGCGTTTCACCAGAAAATACACGTAATGTAAGGCTGCAGAAGTGAGCTTATGGGCTGTAGCCAAAGCCTGTTCAACACCTGTGGACAAAACACCTGGCGGGGGGTGACCACGGTCCCCCCTGCACAGCACTCGTGACCGCCTGGTCAGCCTGGCACCCTCTATAAGAGGGTCAGAAGGAGGCACAAAGAGGCACAGAAGGAGTCACAGGGCAACTAAAGGAGGCACACAGGGAGAGAAGGAGGCACAAAGGGGCACAGAAGGAGGCACAGGAGGACAGAGGAAGGCGCAGGGGACAGAGGTGGCACATGGGGACTGAAGAGGCACACGGAGACAGAAGGAGGCACAAAGGGAGACCGAAGGAGGCAGAGGCGGACAGAAAGAGCCATTAGGAGACAGAAGAAGGCACAAAAGGGCACAGAAGGAGGCACAGGGGGACGGAGAAGGTGCAGGGGACAGAGGTGGCACATGGGGACTGAAGAGGCACATGGAGACAGAAGGAGGCACAAAGGGAGACAGAAGGAGGCACAAAAGGACAGAAGGAGGCAGAGTGGGACTGAAGGAGGAACAGGGGGGCAAAGGTAGCACAAGGGGACAAATAAAGGCAAAGGGGACATAAGGAGGCACAGGGGGACAGAAGGAGGCACAAAGGGGCACAGAAGGAGGCAGAGGTGGCACATGGGGACTGAAGGAGGCACAAAGGGAGACAGAAGGAAAAACAGGGGGTCAGACATGGCACAAGGGACGAAAGGAGGCACAAGGAGACAGGAGGCACAAAAGGGACAGAAGGAGGCACAAAGGGGAAAAGAAGGATGCACAAGGCACTGAGGTGGCAGCTAATTGCAACTTACGCTAAGTAGATGCAGCAAAAGCAAGTAATAGAACACCCATGGGGATGGGGCTTAGTCCGGGGGTGGGACTTAATTTGGGGCGGTGCTTAACTCAGCAACATGGTGTCCCCCAGGACCAATGGCACCCCAGGCAATGGCCTGTACTGCCTATGCCTAGCGGCGCACCTGACCATCATAGTCTAAGGTCAATTTTGGGGCAAGATAATTAAATTATATGTATGTATTTGCATTGTGGGTAAAAATCAAGAGTGCCCAGTGGTAACCCATGCAGACATGGGGAGAACATACAAACTCGTGAAATCTACTGTGCCTTGTTGTATATGCGGACATTTTTTTCCTGTTTGGGGTTAGTGGCATATAATCCATTAAGGAAAACAACATTTGTTGAAAACCTCTGTACCAAAATATTTTGTACAACTGTAAGAAATATAAAATGTCGCCAGTCCCTTGCAGTCTGGCATGAGGACATTTCTCTTCATTCTCCTGCACTTAGATCATCTGTTGTCCGTCTCATTACACAGAATGTAAATATCCATCTTAAGTAAACATGATATTAATGAGTGTGTATGAAAATTCTTCAGCCATTAATGAATGAGGCCATTACAGGACAAGGTTTTTTCTTCTGGTGGCAGACTTGTTTGCTTTGAGCAGATAAAACACATGCTGTATAAATCAATGTCATAGATTTTTTTTTCTACTAGGCATTTAACCATTGTGCCACAACCTAGCTGCTGAGCTTCTGTGCATCCAGTAAAACGCCAGTGGGAAGATAAGCCCAAAGCTGATTTCCAGGTTCAGGTTTAATCATTGCTATTTGCAGATGTTGCTTCTTTTCACAGCAATTAAAGTGTAACTCCACTTTTCTCTAGGAAGAAAAAACTATTTTCTCCAGGTCAGTTCTGCATATACCATGATCTCTGGGGTAACTATAGCCCAGTGAAAGCCGGGGGGGATGGGGGGGGGGCACAGGGCATAAGGATCCCGCTCCTCCTCCCCTTTCCTGCAGAGTAGGCAGAGTAGCACAGGGAGCAGTGAAATATTTACCTGCTCCAGTGCTGCATCGGGTCTCAGTTCTTCCCGGCAGCTACACACTCTATGCTGCCACTGGGAAGAACAGAGGGAACCAGACACAGCGCTGGAGCAAGTAAATATTACATTGCTCCTCCTTGTGCTTCTTTGCAACATTTGGGGTGGTACCGAGAGGAGAGATTCAGGGCAAGGGGATTAAATTGCAGACATCAAACCAACAAACGTTGATTCCGGTGATACCTTTAGTGACTAAGGCCCCATTTACACTTAATCAGTTGCTCTCAGTTATAACTGAAAGGACAACTGATTTTCAAAGTAATGCCCATGTTTCCCAATGGCTCTGTTCACACTATACGTGTATGGAGAAGGAAAAAAATGCATACCAACTGATTAATTCTAGGTCCACACTTGTCCGCTGGCAACTGGTGCTATTATTTTCCACAAATTTGTGTTAGAATAATTTGGATCATGCACTACTCTGACAAAATAGTATACATCAAATAAGGGTGCCTGGAAAAAAAGTGCGGGGTTTAGCCAAAATGTAATAATATTGTCTATAATAATATTTTTATGATAATGAGATCTGAAAATACCATCTATAACAATGAAGGACGAACTATATATGTACAATCGTAATACCTATAGTAAAACATTGGTAAAAAATAATCCAAATATTTGTATAGCACTTTTATCCTGTCAGACTCAAAGTGCTTAAGAGCGGGTTTTGAGATTACCTGGCCTAATTAAAGATACTAAACATGTCCTAGCTAGTTTAGAGGATGTACAATGGAGAACACAATATAAATGGGTGACTCTTGATGTAAGGGCATTGTACTCCTCTATTCCACATGATTTAGCAGGTGTGGCCCTAGAGTTTCATCTCTCCAGATATAGCTCCTTTCCAACCTCACTCCAGGCCTACATTTTGGTAGTGACGGAGTTTCTCCTTTCACACAATTATTTTTCTTTTGATGGGGGGTTCTACCTCCAGAAGTGCAGAGCTTCTATGGGGGCGAAATTTTCGCCCTCCCTCGCTAACCTCTACATGGGGTGGTGGGAGGAGCACCGCATTTTTGGAGAGTCGAACCCCTTTTTGGACTCTATTATTTGGTATGGTCGTTTTATCGACGACCTCTTGCTAATCTGGCAAGGTACTGAGGAAGATTTGCGGAAGTTCCTGTCATATCTCAACTCCAATAACTTTAATCTTTCCTTTACATGCACGTCTAATGATACACAAATAGATTTTCTTGATATCACTCTTCTTGGTTCTGGGGAATCCGGTAGGATAGAGACTAGGACCTATAGGAAGCCTTGTGCTGGGAACTCTTTATTGCAAGCTACCAGCTGCCACCCGAGACATACTCTTAGAGGGGTCCCCGTTGGAGAGTACATTAGGGCTAGGAGTAACTGCTCCACAGATTAATCTACATTACAGGAATTCTCTGTCCTTAGATCACGCTTCAGGTCTAGAGGTTATTCAGACTCTGATTTGGATAGGGCCCAGAGAATTGCTATTTCCAGGGACAGGGCCAAGCTCTTAAAAAACAGCCCTGATACAACATCGATGCAGAAGCCCAATGCTGCCCCCTTGAATTTCATAACTACCTATAGTCAACAATATAATCAAGTTATAGGGGTAGTCAAGAAATATATCCCTGTCCTGTACGCAGACGACAAGTTACAACAAATACTTGAGCCAGGATGTAGATTTGCGTATAAGAGGGCTCCATCCTTGTCATCCACTCTTTCCCCCAGCCTGTTTCAGTCCACTACTGCACTCCAGCGCCCCACATGGTTGTCTTCTGTGGGGTCGCATAGATGTGGACTTTCCTCCTGTAACTATTGTATCCATCACCGCTCTTCGCGGAGTGTCTCCTCGGTTGCTAATCAGAAAACTTTTTCTATACGACAATTCATTAATTGTAATACAAAATCTGTCGTCTATGTGGTCACTTGCACTATCTGCAGCCTACAATATGTGGGCTGCACTACACGATGCTTGAGACAAAGGATCTCTGAGCACTTTAATGGGGCCTCCTGGAAGACAGATAACATTAGCAATGTGGCGAGACACTACAGGGAGAGACACGGTGGGGACATGCAGGGTTTTTCATTCCAGGGGATAGAGAGGGTCACTGCTTCCTTCAGACGGGGTGACCTTTACAAGAAATTACGAACAAGGGAGGCATATTGGATTTTACAGATGGGCACCAGGGAACCAAAAGGCCTGAATGCTAGGTGGGATATTAATTTTATATATTGATATCGTTTTAACTTTTGATAATTTTGTACTTTGTATTTTTGCACTTTTGTATTTTTGTATTTTAGTTACTGTATTCTGTGTGATATTTTTTACATAGAAATATTGTGATGGTGGTTCTATATATGCACCCTTGCAGGTTTTCAGCCCTGCACCTTCAAGCTTCTTTTTGGTCCCAGGAGTCTACACCCGTAGGGGCGGGGCTGGGTGAGTATATATAGTCCACCAAGATGTCAGTATGTTTAGGCTATGAGTAAGGATATGATCCGAAACATGTCAGCCATTTTACTGCCTTTGTGAGTTGGATTCAATAAAAACCCTTGGACTTTACCTGCGGGTGTGCGGATTTCATCTATCCTGTATCCTGATCTGCCGCACTGGCTTCCAGCACCTTGCTTTAGGTAATAGAGGTTGAGCGGTCTTATTCTTTGCAACTTTATATATATGCAATATGTCCATAAAAGAGGGGCTAAATCTTAATCTGTACCGCCATCATAGACACAACACAGAAAACAGACTCACCAAATTTTAATGACGACTGTTAGACTGGTCATTTGAGCGTATGTCCCCAGGATGGCTTGGTTCATCAGGGTCCTGGTGCCTTATTGTCCTCAATCTTATATGCTCGGGTCCTATTCGACCATATACCCTCAGGCCGATTTCACATTAGTAACCCGCGGTAGCGGTGCTGGTGTGATCGGATGATCGCATCACACCACAAGGCCAAAAAAATCGAATGGAGATTACTGTGGCAGTGTGTGTTGTTCTCCATTCCGGTTACAGGCCAAGCTGGAAATAAGGCTCTCTAGCGCTCACTTCCTGTGGCTACTGTTTGAATTGTTTGGAAGTGTATTGACAAGATACGCATCCGCGCAAGCATGGCACAACCAGAATGCAAAAAAAACAAAACTGCATCGCCATTCACTTACTTGACTTCCAGTGGCTGCATGTTGCCACGCAAGTTCAACACCAATGCGCTGTAGCGCCGGCATCGGCCAGGCAGTGAATACGTCACTTCCGCTGCGTCACATTGGTGTGAAATGCCCCATAGACTTTCAATGGTGTAACGTTATTCTGCAGTAAAAACAGGGTAACCCAATGAGCAGTGTGAAAGGGGCCTCAAATTAAAAAATTGGCCATATCGTAATCCAGAAAAATAGGCTAAACTTTATTTTAAAATTGCACTTACATTTTCCTGTGGATTAAAAACTCTTGAGTTTTTTTCTGTGGGTTCTCCCCCCTAGCTACCATTCAGGCTGTGCTGTGTAGTTCGCTAGCGTGCATACGCGCTGCCCAGGATGCTCCTCTCCGCTCCACGACATCAGACTTCCTGGTCTCCGCCCAACATCTTTCATCACTGTCTCGTGCCTCATCGGGGCTTTTAAAGTGACTGCACATACAGGCTGTATGTAGCCCCTCTATTATGGACATATTGCATATGTATAAAGTTGGATAGAGTTTTAATTGATAAAGTGTACTTTACAGAAATGTATAGAATATAGGTGTGCGCTTAAACTAGTAACACAAACAATTGTAAGGTGGTCGCCGAACCAAGTGATAGCGCACCCAAGTGTTGAAATAGGCCCATTGCTGTAGCGCTTTGAAATTGATATAGCCTGCCACAATGTGCCTCCTCTGGTCTCCCTGTGCCCCCTCTTGACCCCCTGTGCCCTCTCTGTGCCCCTCTCTGTCTCCCCTGCAGCTTTATGCCCACCTCAGAGACTATCCTGCCTTACCCACCTTCAACAATGCCCCTTACCACTACAGGAAGCTCACCACAGTCTCCGTCTTCTCTGTCCATAGACACGGAAGTGATGTCATTGAGCCAGGCATCACATTTATAATAGCAGGTCATTCGTATCTTGGGCATTCATAACCAGAGGATTTCCTGTATATTGTAGTATATATTATATTAATATGTAGATATCCTATTTCTTATTGCTCCTACATGATAAGATCAGTTGAAATGTATATTATTATTCATTTTAAGAGACCTATCTTAATCACCTATTTCTTTTAAAGGGAACCTGAGGTAAGAAAAATATAGAAGCTGACATATTTATTTCCTTTTAAACAATACCAGTTGCCTGGCATCCTGCTGATCTCTCTGGCTACACTCGTGTCTAAATCACACACCTGAAACAATCATGCAGCTAATCTGCATGCTTGTTCAGGGTATATGGCTAAAGAAATAGAGGCAGAGGATTAACAGGACAGGAAGGCAATGTGCATTCTTTAAAAGGTATAGGTAGGTAGCAGGTATAGGTGCCCTCAGTATTGGTAGCTAGGTGCAGTTTCCTCTAGTATAGGTTAGCCAGGTACAGTTGCCCCCAGTATAGGTTGGCCAGGCACTCTCTTCACTTCCTGTTTCTGCTTCCTGGTGCTGTCCCCAGACTTCTGCTGCCCGAGAAAGTTGCCTCACTTGCCATCATGTGCGGATCGGGCCTGAAAATGGGGAGAGGTTTGGACAGCTCTTTCTTCTCCAGCCAGGAACTTTCAACATATGATGCACAAATCTTTATGCAAAGCTAATTAATGTACCATAAACAGGTCTGGCAACCCCATAGAGACAAAGGGGGCAATTGCCTCAGGGCCTCAGAGTCTTTGGGGGCCCCCAAGATGCCCCTCCTCCCCTCCAGCTATGGTTACCCATGACAATGGGGATGCTCTGTGTAGGAAAAGAAGGAGGTGTATAATGGGAACCCCAAAAATGCTTTTTGGCATTTTATTTTTCAATATATGATAGACACTTAATGATATTGAATGATGGAGAGGGGGGATTGGATTGGGCCTGGCAACCAGCTCAGGGGCCCTGGGGGTAATTTAGTTGGGGAGGGAGTTCAGGGGGCCCCCCAAAGTTACTTTTGCCTCAGGGCCCCATTTTAGCTTGAACTATCCCTGACCGTAAATGTCATATATGATTTTAAAAAATGGGAGGCTGGGCTTTAGGGTCCTTTCACATGGGCAAACAGGAAACCAGTTATGCAAGCACAAGTGTTCATTCCTGAAACTGTGACAGCAAAATGATATATGTCCTTCTGTCTCCAAAGAGTTTCTAGTATATTGAAACACTTATTGTGTTCTAAGGAGTACCATGCAAACATCAGTCAAAAGAACGAACAGGAGAGCTGCTTAAATTTAAATCCAGATTTGTTTTTAATTTAAACCTGAGACCAAATGGTTACAGTTGCTCCTGCTGATCCACATTTTCAAGTATGCAAATGAGTTATAATAAAAAAAGGAGAAAGGGAGGAGGCGAGCTTAAAAAGAGCTGCTTATTCTAAGCAACATCTATTGTGGGAACCGCGCTTAGTATTTATCTGTCAAAGAAGATGCTTTAGTGTTGATGCATACAACGTGTGACCATTAATGATGCTGATGTTATATCCTCAGATTAGCATGATTTAAGTCCAATGTGTAATGATGTCGTTGGTTTGATGCAGTGCCTCTGTTTACGAGCTGATTAAATTGGAAGACTTAGCTTGTTTCATGCTCTGTGCTTTACAGCTTCATTACTGCAATCACAGAAGCTGTGAATATGCCCCCATACATCATGTCACAATATATCACTCCTTAAGATTGAAGCAGTGGGAGCTGTTTATCAGGCGCACACAAAGAAGCTATTGGCAAAAAGTCACACAAAAACGCCTTGGAATTTTTCTTCTTGTTTGGCAAAAGATATAATTCCTTTACTCTGTGCTGTTAGGTTTTACGTATCTGTGTGTGTGTGACTAGTAAATCTTGATAAAATAAGGGTATTATTGATCAGCTTTGTTAGTTATGTTTCATTTTTCTCTTCTGCTATCAGTTGAAATGTCTGCCTCTATAATATAATGAAGCTGGGTGTTGAATTTTAATTATAAAACTGGTAATGAGAGCTTACTGTCAATAAAGATAAAAAAGTACAGTTTTATGGTTTTATTCCTATTGGTATTTAAGGAGACCCATCAGAGGGTACCCATTCAGCTTTGTATTCTCATACAGAATGGATTTGGTTTCACTGCAGTCATTACCGTGGTTTTCAAAATGAAACAGATAAACACATTATACCAGGGCAAAGCAAAATATTGCCGGCTCCTCGCACCAAGATAAGGTTTTATTCCTCTGTTGTTCAACTACCCACTTAAAGTATATGTCCCGCTACAAGTATTAGTGCAGTTTGATAAAATATACGTACGTACTCTTGTTCCTATACCTGTGAGAAAGTGTCAGTAGGAGGAGAGCAATGAGTTTCAGTCTGCAGCTCTTAAGAGTTTGTGTAGAACGTTTCTGCTCTGTAGCAACGTATCATGGCCACCACTAGAGTGGGCTATTGAAAGACATGGTCTAGCCGGTGTGTTGCATGCCACTCTCCATCTTCCCGACACTCCCGACCTTACAACTCGTAAGTTTGTGTTTGAAGGGAAAGGTATCGCAGCGCAGTAACTAGAGGTGGCGACAGGTGGGTTAACCTCTTTGCAAAACTGTTACCAGTCACAGCGGATGAATATAATGAAATAAATTCTCAACAGCTTACTACTAAACATGTAATAGACTCGTTCCCATGCCCCCATGAGACACAATGGAGTGGGCACCAGGGAACCTCTCTGCATAGTTCCCAACTGCCCCTTTTACATAGGTGATCAAATCCCTCTGTCCTTCTTTCTTCCTCATTTGCCTCATGTGTCCCTTTTTCGGGAGTCAAGTGTTAGTATGAAGGAAAGCTATTGATAATTGAAAGGGGCAGTGTTGATTCTAATATAAATAGCAGATCCTTTGCTATTGGTAAACTGCATAATTGCACAATACTGTGTAGTGCACAAAAACACCTACTTCTATAACTCTAAAGCCCGTGGCACGTACGTGTTGTGGCGACAGGTCACCCGTGAGTATGGCGAGCGTGCCCCGAACCGTCGCTCGTCGCTGCTGTCGCCAGGCGATTGGCGCGGTCAATCGCCTGGCGACAGTTGCCGCCGCAACTTCGCCGCAACTGTCGCTAGTCCGGATGTGTATGCGGACTAGCAACAGCAACCAATAGGCAGTGCACGGAGTTTCCGGCGGGGGGGGGAGGAACGTCGGCGACAGCTTCCGTCGCACCACTAATACCTCTTCCGTAGTGTGTATGCGGAGGGATCCGGCGACGAGCTGTCGTGCACACGCTCCCGTGTGCTAGCGACTAGCTACATTTGTAGCTCATGTGTATGGGCCATTAAGCCAGGGTCACACTTAGCAGAATCGCATGCATTTTTCACCATGTGCTATTGGGAAAACACATGCGATTCAAATAAGTGTGACCCTGGCCTTAGTATTTTTGAACCAAAGTTTAACAATAAAGGAAATGGAAGGAAATGTAAAGTGGTTCAAATGCAAGGACCATTCCAAGATATTGCACCGCACAGGAGACAATGGACCCTGAAGCTTGCCCTGTTCTTCAGTTATCTTCAACCTCCAGAATATCTTAAGGTGCCCACAAATGCTACAATTTTCAGTGAAGAGTCGCCCAAGGGATCAGATAAATCTGATCGGATTGGAAGAAAATAAATCTTGTTCATGTCCCAAATCGGCTATGAATGATTTTAAAGGACACCCGAGGCAAAAATAAACTAATTAAATAAACAATTGTATCTATCACCCTTCCACAGTTTTATTTTATGTTTAAATATACTTTTTAAGTTTTAACAGTTTTATTGTTTTTGCTCAATGACACATTCATTGAAGTATGCCAGAGCTCAAATCTATGAACTATTGACCCTTTTTTATCTCTTTCCTGCTCTCAGAAGGCGTTGTCTGCTAGGAAAGTGTTTTATAGTTGGAACTTCTTATCCATGAGGGTCACACAGTAGTCACTTCCTGTCAGTTAGGACTAAGTCAGCCACTTACATACCTTATATTTAACTCTTTCAGGCAGAGTAAGAAAAAAGGAACACAGCATAGTTATTTGTGTGCTAGGCACTGTACACACCCATGTCTATATCATCATGTCACATCACCTCGGGTATCCACGAGTATCCTTTAATTTTGATAGGGATGATCGGAACAGGAGATTTCCGATACCGCAGAAATTCCGGATTCCGCGGCAACAAAATTCCGTAACCGCTACATTCCGGCGGATCCCTGCGGTATTCCGCGGAATTCTGCATTCCGGCGGAACCATTTCCACAATGTTAAAGGGAACGTAATGGATGTTTCCTTTTAAACAAATACCAGTTCCCTGGCAGTCCTGCTGATAACTTTGGCTTTAGTGGTGGCTGAATCACATTCCTAATTACAATTTTTTTTTGGGAGCAGCAGGAGTTGTCGTAGGCCATGGGACCTAGAGGTGGTTTCATGGCGGTCATAACAATTTTTTTTTTTGGAGCAGCAGGAGTTGTCGTAGGCCATGGGACCTAGAGGTGGTTCCACGGCGGTCATTACAATTTTTGTTTGGAGCAGCAGGAGTTGTCGTAGGCCATGGGACCTGGAGGTGGTTCCACGGCGGTCATCACAATTTTTATTTGGAGCAGCAGGAGTTTTCGTAGGACATGGGGCCTAGAGGTGATTTAACGGCGGTCATCACAATTTTTTTGGGGGGGGAGCAGCAGGAGTTGTCGTAGGCCATGGGACCTAGAGGTGGTTTCACAGCAGTCATTATGATTTATTTTTTTTGGGAGCAGCAGGAGTTGTCGTAGGCCATGGGACCTAGAGGTGGTTCCGCTGCGTTCATCACAATTTTTTTGGGGGAGCAACAGGAGTTGTCGTAGGCCATGTGACCTAGAGGTGGTTCCACAGTGGTCATCACAATTCTTTTTTTAAGAGCAGCAGGAGTTGTCGTAGGCCATGGGACCTAGCGGTGGTTCCACGTCAATCATTATAATTTTTATTTGGAGCAGCAGGAGTTGTCGTAGGCCATGAGACCTGGAGGTGGTTCCACGGCGGTCATCACAATTTTTATTTGGAGCAGCAGGAGTTTTTGTAGGCCATGGGACCTAGAGGTGATTTAACGGCGGTCATCACAATTTTTTTTGGGGGGGAGCAGCAGGAGTTGTCATAGGCCATGGGTCCTAGAGGTGGTTTCACAGCAGTCATTATATTTTTTTTTTGGTAGCAGCAGGAGTTGTCGTAGGCCATGGGACCTAGAGGTGGTTCCACGGCGGTCATCACAATTTTTTTGGGGAGCAGCAGGAGTTGTCGTAGGCCATGGGACCTAGCAGTGGTTCCACGTCAGTCATTATAATTTTTATTTGGAGCAGCAGGAGTTGTCATAGGCCATGGGACCTAGAGGTGGTTCCACCGCAGTCATTATAATTTTTTGGGGGGAGCAGCAGGAGTTGTCGTAGCCCATGGGACCTAGAGGTGGTTTCACGGTGGTCACCACAATTTTTTGGGGGGGAGCAGCAGGAGTTGTCGTAGGCCATGGGACCTAGAGTTGGTTCCACGGCAGTCATTACAGCAAAATTTTAATTTAGTCTGTACAATCTTCTTTGTAAATCATGTATATAAGGAACAGAGGCGCCAAAAGTATAAAATTAGATTAAATGAGCTTAATAACCAACTTAATTGGCAAAAATGAAGGAGGAAGTTGTGGTCTTACCTCCCTCAAGCAGACATGACAACGACTGCGATTCAGACATTCAAACACATTTATTAGAAACTTCCAAAAAATTGCAACGCGTTTCGCAGACTCAATCCCGCTTCATCACGCAATACAGGGAGGAGTGTCAAGCGATCTGCACAAGGATTCAAGTTAAGCGCCTCGGTCAATCGCCACTTTATCCAATACGTATTACACTATTGGGGCTCTTGGTGTTCCCTGTTTTTATTTTTATTTCATTGTGAATCAGTGAGAGCGGCCTCGTAATTATCACTGATCCATGACTCGTACATTTTTATGAACGTTAGTATGTACACATTGGCTGCGGACAGAGGGTCCGTTGGTTGGTGACCACCCCACCTGCAGCACTAAATACTCTCTCAGAAAGAACACTGGCGGCGGGGCATGCAAGAACATCCAGTGCATACTGAGTGAGTTCAGGTCAGGTATCCAGTGGTTTTGTCCAATACTCTATGGGGTCATCATTACACCCCACATTGTCTGGAGCACTGGCTGACCCCAAGTAATCATTCACCATACGGGTCAGCCGATGGCGGTGACTACTTTGCCCACTGGTGGTGCTGCTGCTAGAAGGAGTATCTGGCATTGGCTGATACAGTTCCTTCAACATACTCAGCAGGTTCACAGATTGGCTATTAGTGCTGCTGCTGGGAGTGGGACCACCAGACCTTTGCTGAGCATGATGAGGCTTGGTAGCTTGGGCTCGGGATACAGGTTCAGGAAACGCATCTTCTACCCAACGCAGAAGGGCATCCCGGATTTGGCTCATCCTGGCGTCTGCTTGGGAGGGGGTATGAACTGCCGCATTTTCCCCTTGCACCGGGGATCTAAGATGGTGGCCACCCACATGTCGAGCCTTGATTTTAAAGTTTTAATCCGAGGGTCCTTACGGAGGCACTGGAGCATATGTGCAGCCATAGGGAAGAGATGTCTGCCATTAATCACCTCTTCCTGGTTGTCAGAACTGTCATCATGCTCCAGCTCCACATCATCAGAATCTTCTTCCCACCCCCGGACAATGGGCTCTTCCGCTTCCACAAGCTCTGCCTCCTCATCCAGGACTTGAGCATGCTCACTCACTCCCCCACTTGACTTACCACTGTTCAGTAGGGCTTCCTCCCCCGGTCCGAGCACTTTGTCAAGAGCCTTGTCCAGCATGAAGATAATAGGGAGCACTTCCGATATTCTGCAGTGCTCCTCACTGACCAATTTTGTTGCCTGCTCAAATGGCTCCAACACTTTACAGACCTGTCCAGTCAGCTGCCACTGGTCCCCAGTAATGTAGTCCAGTGGCCCTGTTCTGGAGGAAGATGTCTGAGACATGTATAGCCTGACTGCCATTCGCTGCTCCCACAACCTTTCCAGCATGTGGAGGGTGGAGTTCCACCTCGTCGGGACAATCAGAAATAAGCCTGTACTGTGGCAGGCTATGGCGGCGCTGCAGCAGTTTTAAGGCCGTGGTGGCGGTTGCGGACCGATGGATGTGGGCTGACACTTTTCGTGCTGAGGCCACAGCGTCCTTCAACCCATTAAAAGTGCGTAGAAATTTCTGGACTACATGGTTGAAGACGTGGGCCAAGCAAGGTAAGTGAGTGTAGCCACCTTTCGAAACGGCAGCCAGCATGTTGGCACCATTATCAGACACCACTACACCCATGTCCAGTTTTCAGGGGAAAAGGCACTGCCAAATCTGATCCTGTAAGGCTGCAAGGATTACAGATCCAGTTTGCCTGTTCTCGTCCATGGATTTGAGTTTCAGCACTGCTTGGAATCGATGGTGCTGCAGACCAGTGTAGGAGCGGGACCACTTGCTGGGAGGCTCAGCAATGGCGGACTGGCCTTGGACAGAACAGGTAGCAGAGGGAAGTAGAACAGGCTTCCCCTTCAACCCACGTGGCGGCACCACCAGCTGAGATGCCCCAGATCTTGCGCCCTCCTCAGCAGCACCATGGAGGATGACCCAATGGGCGGTAAAAGGTAGATACTTCCCCTGCCCATGCCTGCTGCTCCAGCCATCCATAGTGAAGTGCACCTTGCCACCGACAGCATGATCCATAGACCGGCCGACACACTCCACAATGTGCTGGTGAAGGGCAGGGATAGCATTCCTGGCAAAATAATGGTGTCTGGGGATCTGCCATTGTGGAGCAACATTGTTCATCAGTCTGCGGAAGGGGGCACAGTCCACAAACTGGTAGGGCAGCAGCTGTTGGCCCAACAGCCTTGCCTGGAGCAAATTATTTTTCACAACAAAAGGATCACTTGCAGGGAGCATCCGCTTCCACTGCAACATTTCTGGCACAGAGGACTGACGCTGGAACACTGGTGATTCAGAGGAAACCAACAAGGGTGATGATGAGGTGCTTGCCGAGGTCTGGAGTCCTCTTCCAGCCTGGCATGCAGAAGGATTTGAACTAGAATGGGACTGAGCAGGTTGGATAGGGACAGGACGAGTAGAAAAAGAAGAGGAGGGGCCTGTTGCTGCTGCTTTTCCTACACCCATCTTATTGTAATTTTTTACATATTCAAGCTCCCGTCTGTGGTGGTTGCACAGATGGCTTATCAGCCCTGGAGTGCCGAACCTGGTGCCCGATTTGCCTCTGCTCACCGATATACGGCACACAGAACAGACTGTCCTGGATTCATCCTCTTCCAGAACAGTAAAATAATTCCATGCAGGGGACGTGCGTGCCCGTGGAGCAGTGGTGCAATTGGTGCGACCTGTTCTCACGTCCATGCTCAGCATTGGACTGGTGGGTACTGACAGACGGGAAAGCACTTGCAGGCTGCTTGCCAACCGTCTGCTCTGTTTCTCCATGCTGCTCACGCCTGCTAGTGCCTAACCCACCAGATAGTGACCACATTGGATCAGTCGCCTCATCATCCAAAATATCATCCAGTTCAAATAAATCACTGGAACCAATAAGGGACTCTTCTGGACCCTCCACCTGGCCATGAAACACCTCTGTATTTGACTGGTGGTGATGTAGATTGGTGGTGACACAAGCTCCCAGTTGTGATGGATCACTACTGGATGAAGAAAACACAGGGGCCATTTCTGTCACCACAGAACCCACCACTTCTTGGAACCTTGGTCCCATGGTTTCCTCCAATGCCTCCTCCAAGTCCTTCTCCACATCTCTCTCATCGACGTAGGTGTGCTTTACTTCTGGAGAAGAGTACTGGGAGGAAGCAACCTCATCAAGAGAAGCAGCTGTGGTCGGGTTCTGGTCATGAGGAACCTGGCGGCCACTACTGGTGCTGCTAGCTTCAAGTTCCTCACACTGGGTAGAGGGTTCCTGATCTAAATAATCAACAACTCTGTTCACCTGCTGCTCTGTCAAAATTTTCCTGCTACCAAACAGAGGGAAGACATCTCTGACCAGGGGGAACCTGACCAAGGGGAACGCTTCTTGCTGCTGCTGCCCTCAACCTGATCACGTTCTTAACTTGATCCACCAACAACACCATCACTTAATTTTCTTTTATGAGTGGCAGGAAATTGCTGCTGCTCTCGCTCCATTGCTTTGGGGCCAAAAACTTTATTGGGGAAGGGGTATGAGTGACAGAACCAAATTAAAATAAATAAAGAAAATAAATTTAAAAAAAAAGAAAGAAAAAAAAATGAACTTAGAAAAAAAAAAAAAACTTGCACTACACTCAACTAATCAATCACCTCTCTCACTCTGTCAAACACTAAAGGTGCATACACACATCAGACTATAGTCTTTGGAAACTGAAAGATCACAGACCAATCTTACCACCCTTCATGTAGTATGAGAGCCATACCTTCCCACAGTCTTTTCTATGGAGCTGAACTCCACATCAGATAGAAACCTTTGCAAGATGCTGCACACAAAGATGCTGTACAGACACAAAAGATCAATGTCAGTTAAATCATGTGTGTATGATGATCTGCAGCTCTCATAGACTATCATTGCAATTTGCAGGAATGGATTTTTGGCAGGAGCAGATCTTTTGCAGATACTGATCTTTTGTGTCTGTACAGCATCTGTGTGTGCAGCATCTTGCAAAGATTTTTTTTCTGATGTGGAGTTCAGCTCCATAGAAAAGAGTGTGTAGAGTATGGCTCTCATACTACATGAAGGGTGGTAAGATTGCTCTGTGATCTTTCAGTTTCCAAAGACTATAGTCTGATGTGTCTATGCACCCTTAGCCTGCGGCCTGGCTGGCTCTGTCTAAAGGCTCATACACACATCAGACTATAGTCTTTGGAAAATGAAAGATCACAGACCAATCTTACCTCCTTCCATGTAGTATGAGAGCCATACCTTCACAGTCTTTTCTATGGAGCTGAACTCCCCATCAGAAAAAAATCTTTGCAAGATGCTGCACACACAGATGATGTACAGATACAAAAGATCAGTATCTGCTAAAGATCTGTTCCTGCCAAAAATCCATTCCTGCAAAAAGCAATGATAGTCTATGAGATCTGCAGATCATCATACACACATGATTTAACTGACATTCATCTGCAGATTAAGCAATCATCTGCAGATCTGAAAATCCATCCTGGTGGATCTGATCTGCAGATGAATGTCAGTTAAATCATGTGTGTATGATGATCTGCAGATCTCATAGACTATCATTGCAATTTGCAGGAATGGATTTTTGGCAGGAACAGATCTTTTGCAGCTACAGATCTTTTGAGTGTGTGCAGCATGTTTGTGTGCAGCATCTTGCAAAGATTTTTTTCTGATGGGGAGTTCAGCTCCATAGAATAGACTGTGTAGAGTATGGCTCTCATACTACATGAAGGGTGGTAAGATTGGTCTGTGATCTTTCATTTTCCAAAGACTATAGTCTGATGTGTGTATGAGCCTTTACCCTCTCCACACAGCAACTACTAATACACTACACTACAATCTATCACTCAAACTAACAATCTACTGTCACTCTCTCACAAATACACCTAGCTAGCTACTACTAATATAGCTCAAACTCAATCTAATTCTCTCACACAGTCTTTAAAAAGACTTTTGTTTTACATACAGTCTTTAAAAAGACTATTGTTTTATGTTGAACAACTAATATGGGTCTGTCTCTCCTCTCTCCAGCACCAGACTGAAACTCACAAGCTTTCGTGCCTGTCACACCTCTCTTATATACAAAATGGGTGGGATAGCTGATGATAGGTAGCTAGGAGCTGGTTGCTAACATAGGATTGGTTGGTTTTTGATAAGACTCTAATTGGTGCAGACATTCAGTTTTTAATGCAGAAATCAGCATGTTTTAAGCTTCTGTGATGGGTCTATCCCAGGCATAGGCAAACTTGGCCCTCCAACTGTTAAGGAACTACAAGTCCCACAATGCATTGCAGGAGTCTTACAGACACCGTCATGACTCATAAAGGCAAATGCATTGTGGGACTTGTAGTTCCTTAACAGCTGGAGGGCCAAGTTTGCCCATGCCTGGTCTATCCCCTCTGACTGGCTAATGCAGCTTTTACACGCTTCTGTTTAAATGCCGACGGAATTCCGCATAGAAATTTCGCTATTTCTGATTATTTCTGATTAGCGATATAGCTTTTCCGTTCCGGCTCAACGGAACGGAATTGCCAATTTCCGACCGGAATCGCGGAAATCTCCATTCCGCGGAATCCGACGAGCATCCCATAGTCGATCGGAAAAACTGTTTTTATATATTTGGTTGTGATGGCTGGGAAGTGCAGATTGGTTCCTTAATGGTGAAATAATCTTCAAGAGAAATACTGCACTCCAATGTAATAACAGACTCACAAATTTCAGGGGATCGCAGTCCAGGAAGTTCACTCCACCTCTATCAATACCAATTAAATCAATCACTGCGCATACTTCTTTTTCCCTGTAAAATCATAAAACGCACATAGTGCGCAGTACTGCTAAGAACAATTAATAGCCAGCACCCTGTGCTGCACACCTGGGGGTAGTGCCACCACCTTACAGGGGAGGTTTTTAACAGGTCCCCCCTTCGTGCATGCACTCACCAAAAGAGCGTCTTGCTCTATTGCATATCAAAGATCCACGCTTCTTTGCCAGCCAAAGGGAAGTAGACAAGATGTCAGGCATAGATCCATTTAATGAAATAAAAGCATCTCGCGGGCTTACAGATACAGGTTATGGCTCCACCGCCCAGAGGCGTAGCTAGGGTTTTCAGCGCCCGGGGACAAAGACTATTAATGCGCCCCCTAAGGTGAAGGGTCGTGACCAAATGTGGTTATGGGTACTCCACATTTGGTCACGCCCCTTCAAATGTACATGGAGGTTAGCAGGCTCACGCTCACCCACCCTCCCTCAGTATGTACCTTCCAGCATGTTCCAAGACAAATTCAGCAATCATGAGCCCCCCCCCCCCCATCAAGACAAATTCCGCAATCATGAGCAAACATGAGGCCCCCAACAAGAAAATTTAGCAATCCTGAGGCCCCCAACAAGACAAATTCAGCAATCATGAGGCCCCTAACAAGACAAATTCAGCAATCATGAGGCCCCTAACAAGACAAATTCAGCGATCTTGAGGCCCCCAACAAGACAAATTCAGTAACCATGAGGCCCCCAACAAGACAAATTCAGCAGTCATGGGGCACATAAATAGACAGCATTTCACATAAATAGGCAGAATGTCCCCTTAATATGGTAGACACCTCTCACCTGGCAGCAGTTCCCCAAAATAAACTCAATCTGACAGCAGTGCTTGCCCAAAAATAGGTAGCCCCAGGTCTATAGGTGTCCCCAGAATAGGTGGCCAGCAGTATAGATGTCCCCAGAACAGGTAGCCAGGGGTAGAGATGTCCACAGAACAGGTAGCCAGGGGTATATGTGCCCAGTATATGTAGGCAGGGGTATGTGTCCCCAGTATAAGTAGCCAGAGGTATATGTGCCCAGTATATGTAGCCAGGGGTATAAATGCCCAGCATATGTAGCCAGGGGTATATGTACCCAGTATATGTAGTTAGGGGTATATGTGCCCAGTATATGTAGGCAGGGGTATATGTGCCCAGAGTAGGTAGCCAGGGGTATATGTGCCCAGAGTAGGTAGCCAGGGGTATATGCCCAGTATATGTAGTTAGGAGTATATGTGCCCAGTATATGTAGGCAGGGGTATATGTGCCCAGAGTAGGTAGCCAGAGGTATATGTGCCCTGAGTAGGTAGCCAGGGGTATATGTGCCCAGAGTAGGTAGCCAGGGGTATATGCCCAGTATATGTAGGCAGGGGTATATGTGCCCAGAGTAGGTAGCCAGGGGTATATGAGCCCAGAGTAGGTAGCCAGGGGTATATGTGCTCAGAGTAGGTAGCCAGGGGTATATGCCCAGTATATGTAGTTAGGGGTATATGTGCCCAATATATGTAGGCAGGGGTATATGTGCCCAGAGTAGGTAGCCAGGGGTATATGTGCCCAGAGTAGGTAGCCAGGGGTATATGTGCCCAGAGTAGGTAGCCAGGGGTATATATGCCCAGTATATGTAGTTAGGGGTATATGTGCCCAATATATGTAGGCAGGGGTATATGTGCCCAGAGTAGGTAGCCAGGGGTATATGTGCCCAGAGTAGGTAGCCAGGGGTATATGTGCCCTGAGTAGGTAGCCAGGGGTATATGTGCCCTGAGTAGGTAGCCAGGGGTATATGTGCCCAGAGTAGGTAGCCAGGGGTATATGCCCATTATATGTAGTTAGGGGTATATGTGCCCAATATATGTAGGCAGGGGTATATGTGCCCAGAGTAGGTAGCCAGGGGTATATGTGCCCAGAGTAGGTAGCCAGGGGTATATATGCCCAGTATATGTAGTTAGGGGTATATGTGCCCAATATATGTAGGCAGGGGTATATGTGCCCAGAGTAGGTAGCCAGGGGTATATGTGCCCAGAGTAGGTAGCCAGGGGTATATGTGCCCTGAGTAGGTAGCCAGGGGTATATGTGCCCAGAGTAGGTAGCCAGGGGTATATGCCCAGTATATGTAGTTAGGGGTATATGTGCCCAATATATGTAGGCAGGGGTATATGTGCCCAGAGTAGGTAGCCAGGGGTATATGTGCCCAGAGTAGGTAGCCAGGGGTATATGTGCCCAGAGTAGGTAGCCAGGGGTATATATGCCCAGTATATGTAGTTAGGGGTATATGTGCCCAATATATGTAGGCAGGGGTATATGTTCCCAGAGTAGGTAGCCAGGGGTATATGTGCCCAGAGTAGGTAGCCAGGGGTATATGTGCCCTGAGTAGGTAGCCAGGGGTATATGTGCCCAGAGTAGGTAGCCAGGGGTATATGTGCCCAGAGTAGGTAGCCAGGGGTATATGCCCAGTATATGTAGTTAGGGGTATATGTGCCCAATATATGTAGGCAGGGGTATATGTGCCCAGAGTAGGTAGCCAGGGGTATATGTGCCCAGAGTAGGTAGCCAGTGGTATATGCCCAGTATATGTAGGCAGGGGTATATGTGCCCAGAGTAGGTAGCCAGGGGTATATGTGCCCAGAGTAGGTAGCCAGGGGTATATGTGCCCAGAGTAGGTAGCCAGGGGTATATGTGCCCAGAGTAGGTAGCCAGGGGCATATGTGCCCAGAGTAGGTAGCCAGGGGTATATGTGCCCAGAGTAGGTAGCCAGGGGTATATGTGCCCAGAGTAGGTAGCCAGGGGTATATGTGCCCAGAGTAGGTAGCCAGGGGTATATGCCCAGTATATGTAGTTAGGGGTATATGTGCCCAATATATGTAGGCAGGGGTATATGTGCCCAGAGTAGGTAGCCAGGGGTATATGTGCCCAGAGTAGGTAGCCAGAGGTATATGTGCCGTGAGTAGGTAGCCAGGGGTATATGTGCCCAGAGTAGGTAGCCAGGGGTATATGCCCAGTATATGTAGGCAGGGGTATATGTGCCCAGAGTAGGTAGCCAGGGGTATATGAGCCCAGAGTAGGTAGCCAGGGGTATATGTGCCCAGAGTAGGTAGCCAGGGGTATATGCCCAGTATATGTAGTTAGGGGTATATGTGCCCAATATATGTAGGCAGGGGTATATGTGCCCAGAGTAGGTAGCCAGGGGTATATGTGCCCAGAGTAGGTAGCCAGGGGTATATATGCCCAGTATATGTAGTTAGGGGTATATGTGCCCAATATATGTAGGCAGGGGTATATGTGCCCAGAGTAGGTAGCCAGGGGTATATGTGCCCAGAGTAGGTAGCCAGGGGTATATGTGCCCTGAGTAGGTAGCCAGGGGTATATGTGCCCTGAGTAGGTAGCCAGGGGTATATGTGCCCAGGGTAGGTAGCCAGGGGTATATGCCCAGTATATGTAGTTAGGGGTATATGTGCCCAATATATGTAGGCAGGGGTATATGTGCCCAGAGTAGGTAGCCAGGGGTATATGTGCCCAGAGTAGGTAGCCAGGGGTATATATGCCCAGTATATGTAGTTAGGGGTATATGTGCCCAATATATGTAGGCAGGGGTATATGTGCCCAGAGTAGGTAGCCAGGGGTATATGTGCCCAGAGTAGGTAGCCAGGGGTATATGTGCCCTGAGTAGGTAGCCAGGGGTATATGTGCCCTGAGTAGGTAGCCAGGTGTATATGTGCCCAGAGTAGGTAGCCAGGGGTATATGCCCAGTATATGTAGTTAGGGGTATATGTGCCCAATATATGTAGGCAGGGGTATATGTGCCCAGAGTAGGTAGCCAGGGGTATATGTGCCCAGAGTAGGTAGCCAGGGGTATATGTGCCCAGAGTAGGTAGCCAGGGGTATATATGCCCAGTATATGTAGTTAGGGGTATATGTGCCCAATATATGTAGGCAGGGGTATATGTTCCCAGAGTAGGTAGCCAGGGGTATATGTGCCCAGAGTAGGTAGCCAGGGGTATATGTGCCCTGAGTAGGTAGCCAGGGGTATATGTGCCCAGAGTAGGTAGCCAGGGGTATATGTGCCCAGAGTAGGTAGCCAGGGGTATATGCCCAGTATATGTAGTTAGGGGTATATGTGCCCAATATATGTAGGCAGGGGTATATGTGCCCAGAGTAGGTAGCCAGGGGTATATGTGCCCAGAGTAGGTAGCCAGTGGTATATGCCCAGTATATGTAGGCAGGGGTATATGTGCCCAGAGTAGGTAGCCAGGGGTATATGTGCCCAGAGTAGGTAGCCAGGGGTATATGTGCCCAGAGTAGGTAGCCAGGGGTATATGTGCCCAGAGTAGGTAGCCAGGGGTATATGCCCAGTATATGTAGGCAGGGGTATATGTGCCCAGAGTAGGTAGCCAGGTCAGGTGTCCCCCTCCCCAGCAGGAGGGGAGCAGCGCAGAGAAGAGCTGCTCTCCCTTCCTCGCTCTCCCCTCCAATGTCCGGGTGGCTCTGCTCAGGCTGGCAGCGGCGGGCGGAACTTACCTCCGTCTCGTCGCAGCGCCGGATGGATCTGCCACTACTCTGGTCTGGTCCAGACCAGAGCAGCGGCTGCGCACCCGAACTTCCGGCCGGCGCTGGAGCGAGACGGAGGTGAGTTCCGCCCGCCGCTGCCAGGCCAGCCACCCGGAGGACATTGGAGGGGACAGCGAGGGAGGAAGAGCACCTAAGGTGAGGGAAGGAGGGGGGAGATGGCCCCCCTTCCCCACCGTCCGCACAGCTTTCCCTCTTCTCTGCGCTGGCCCCCTTCCCCTCCGCCGCAAAAAAACAACAACCCCGCAGCTCAGCCAGGCTGAGGGCGCCCTCGGGGACCAGGCGCCCCGGGGCACTTGTCCTACCCCGACCCCCCCTAGCTCCGCGCCTGCTACCGCCTACAGATACAGGTTATGGCTCCACCGCCTACAGATACAGGTTATGTCTCCACCGCCAGAGGCGGTGGAGCCATAACCTGTATCTGTAAGCCTGCGAGATGCTTTTATTTCATTAAATGGATCTATGCCTGACATCTTGTCGACTTCCCTTTGGCTGGCAAAGAAGCGTGGATCTTTGATATGCAATAGAGCAAGACGCTCTTTTGGTGAGTGCATGCACGAAGGGGGGACCTGTTAAAAACTTCCCCTGTAAGGTGGTGGCACTACCCCCAGGTGTGCAGCACAGGGTGCTGGCTATTAATTGTTCTTAGCAGTACTGTGCACTATGTGCGTTTTATGATTTTACAGGGAAAAAGAAGTATGCGCAGTGATTGATTTAATTGGTGTTGGTGAATTGAAATAATGTATTTACAACATTTTATTTCCAATTGCGATTATCTGATAGGTCGGGCGATTCTTCACTGAAAATTGTACTGTATGTGTGCACCTTAAAACAAATCAGAAGGGATGTGAACGGTATACTGTAATTGCTTGCTTTTGACATAATGTTTTTACTTTCCTATTTAAAATCTAATACATGTACAGTACAGTTTCAAAAAAGGTTGGAACAACAGCTATTTGAAATCAAATATTTAGAGGCATGTAGAAAATAATAATGGTTAAACAGAGCTAGTGATAAGTTCAGCCTAGCCTGTCATTGCAGCTGCTAGCAGGACCATTCCTCAGTCTCCTTCACACAAGCTGCACTTGTGGCTCTTCCTCTCAGCAGTGTCAGGGTTAATTAATATCGTTTCTCACTGTTGCAGAAAACACAACCAGCTTTTCTGCATCTTCTAATTGAGATTAAAGAAGCACTCGGCTAATTAGCTCTAAGAAATTACCTTATAATTTAAACAGTTAGGTAAATGTTTTTCTTGCAAGAGTGATCAGTGGAAATGTGTGTGAAGCGCAGGCTTGGAGGCTGCAATGAAAAGGAAAAAGCGCATTCAATCTTTCAATGTTTATTTCATTTTTCACCATAAAAACACATTCTGCCAAGAAAACAGATAATGCTAAATTAAGTTCCACCTTAGTTATAGCTTAAATTCAGATGAAGCACTTTAGTAAGCATATTGTAGGGGCAACTAGACATTTGCAGGAAGATGGTGGTTCCGAAAGTGAAAGGAATATTAAAGTGACCCTCTAGTGAAAGGGATGTGGAGGCTGTCATTTTATTTTCCACGTTAAACAATGCTGATTGCTTGGCTGTCCTGCTGATCCTCTGCCTCTGTTACTTTAAAGAGAACCTGTAACTAAAAAAAGTTCCCCTGGAGGGTACTCACCTCAGTAGAGGGAAGCCTCAGGATCCCAATGAGACTTCCCCCTCCGCTGTAGCTGCAGGCAGTCCAGCGCTGGCTCCCCTAAAGTCACCGGCGATCCTGGCTCGACAAGCCTGACAAGCTGAATTTATTTACCTTGCCTGGCTCCAGCGGGGACGCTGTTGCGGCTCTCAGCATGGAGATAGGCGAAAATAGCCGATCTCCATCGGGTCCGCTCTACTACACAGGCGCACGAGACTTGCGCCTGCGCTGTAGAGCGGCCCGACAGCGATCGGCTATTTCCGCCTATCTCCGAGCGGAGAGCCAATACTGCTCATGCGCTGGAGCCGGGATGGTAAATATTTACATCCCCGCCATTCGGAGGGCCAGAGCGAGACCGCCGTGGGACACAGGAGGACGGGGGAAGCCTCATTAGGATCCGGAGGCTTCCTCCTACCGAGGTGAGTACCCCCCAGGGGAACTTTTTGTCGTTACAGGTTTTCTTTAAGATTCTGACCCAGAGCAAGCATGCAAATTAGGTACTCTGACTGAAGTCTGACAACATGCTTGTTTCAGGTATGTTATTCAGACACTTTCATTAGCAGGACTACCAGGCAACTGGCATTGATTAAAAGGAAATAAATATAGCAGGCTCCATATTTCTCTCACTACAGGGTGACTCTCTCACAGTACAGGCTGCTGTCTTTACTCCCTTTTTTTACAGCAGCTCTTTTAAAGCACACCTAAACTATGCTTAAAACTGTTGACCTGTACTTACCTGGGGCTTCTTCCAGCCCTCTGAAGTCCAACACGTCCCTCGGCATCCTCTGGGTCCTCAATGTTCTCCTGCTGGCAGCTCCATAAGATGTATGACTGGAACTCCAATGCGCATGCGCGGTCTAGGCCTGAACGATTTTAGGAAAAAATTGAATTGAGCGATTTCTGTCCGAAATCACGATTTTGATTCGTTTTACAATTTCCTTCAAATCAAGCTTTGTTCCCCCTTCTGTGTCTCTCTGTCCCCCTGTCTCCCTTTGTGTCCCCTCTGGGTCTCTCTCTGTACCCGCTCTGGGTCTCTCTCTGTGGCCCCTTTGTCCCCCAAGCTGCAGCAGTGCTGAATATACCTTCCACCACGAGTGCAACAATGCCAGTCTATCCACTTCTCCTGCAGGCTCTAATGCACGGCATACTTCCTCATACCTCCCAACTTTTGAGATGAGAAAGAGGGACACTTAAGCCACGCCCCTGTCACAACCCTGACCCCACTCCATCACACCTCTAGTCATGCATACCATAAAGATTTCATAAGAAAAATATGTTGTTTTATAATTCAAACCACAATGGTCCTTTCTATTCTGGTTAATTTTCCTTCATATTAAAATTTTAAAATTAGTAATATATCGATGGGAATAAAGCTTAGAGACAATCAAACACATTTTATTAGTAGAGAAATATATATATATTTGCATAGAAAGAGGGACAAAGTCCTGAAAGAGGGACAAATGAGGAGGAAAGAGGGACAGAGGGACAGGGCTCCCAAAGAGAGACTGTCCCTCTAAAAGAGGGACAGTTGGGAGCTATGCTTCCTGTATGTTTTGTGACATACAGGAACCAGGAAGTGTGCCGTGGACAAGAGGCGGCAGATGGCGATAGAGGCCGTACAGTGTTAGGTTTGTACGGAAGGTATGTCCAACACTGCAGATGCTGCGAGCCACACTCACTGGGACTTAGGGGAAGTATGAAGGCGCTTCTTCAAACGTCCCCTATGCGGAAATGACGTCATCGCAATACACAATTCCAAAATTGTGATCTTGGTGAATGCGATTTCGGTTTAAATTCGATTTAGCGTTCAGGCCTGGCGTGGTCCTATTCACACTGCCTTCTCAATTGTGCTCCTGTGGCAAGGAGCATTCTGCACATGTGAGGTTCATTCTTTTAGAGTTCCAGATGCACATCTTATTGAGCTGCCAGCGGTGGAACAGAGGAGACCCAGAGGATGCCGAGGGACCTCACGGACCACGGAGGGCTGGAAGAAGCCCCAGGTAACTAAAAGTCCACAGTTTTAAGCACAGTTCAGGTGTGCTTTAAGCTAAGTTTACACTGAAAATGTGCGTACTTTAACACACGCGTTGTCATGTGCTTTTTGTATGCATAAGTATTGGGTCCGCAGCATTGTGCTAAAACGCATATGTATGAACAGACAAAAACTGAACAATATGTAAACATGGAACTTCCTTGACCTTCCATAAGGCCATGTTCACAGTGGTGCGTTGCGGTGCAACGGCCGCTTTGTAACACATCTTACTGCAGTGGCCTTAGACATTGCATTAAATTAGTGCCTCTCCATAGAAGTTCAACAGCCATGTGACCAAGTCAGCCTCGTGGGCGCCATCTTGCAGTTGCACGGAACACACGGAAGTTGTGTCAGGTACCCCGTGCCTATATTTGATTCAAGATAGGGGATCCAGGTGACTAATAATCCTTCAAATAAGAGGTGTGAGAACGGGGAGGTAAAGAATGGGTCAAGGTACAAGCAAAATTATGGCCACTAGTGATGAATGTGTTATGCACAGGAAAAATGGCAACTGGGTAAAATATCGCAGCCTGTGGAGGGTTAAATATGGGTTTTTAGGACATCTGCATCTTGAAAGCTGTAAAAAAATTTGTTTCTCAAATTAAATGTGATGCTCAAGGTAATGCGATTTTGGAAAAGCAATATGGTTTACCAGAGGCTCAAAGATGGCTACTAGAGGAATATACGAGGAGAGGCCAAGTTTTAACATATTGGTTAGGTGAGGAGAACAAAGACTTGGAGGAGGTACCATGTACTGTATGTCAGGTTCCTCAGAACCCTCCCCAAGCCCAAGACCAAACCAAGCCCCTCCCACAAAAGGTGGATGGGGCCTCCCAGACAAATGAGGTGAAAGATGATGTAAACGGATTAGATATAGATGAGCTAGTGGATAAAGTGATGGAGGTTTTCAGTAAATATAGAGGTATAGCTCCCCCTGCTGCCGAAGCAACAGATTCCCCGTATGAACAGGTTAAGATTGCTAAACGTGAAGTTTTGACTGAAGGGATATGCAAGTGTGTCACACAGTATGTGGTGGATCATAGAATTTGCGAAAGAGTGATTTTCTAGAATGCACCCAATACCCTGTATGTGTGATTAAGAAGAAAGGGAAGAAAGCTGCCACATATGTTTATGATTGCAACAAGGATGAAAGTAATTGTTATGTGAATGGCGGTGGCCGCCACACGCGCTCATAAAAGCGCAGATTCAAGGAATACGAAGGTCGCAGAGAACGCAGAGAATGTTTTGAATGTGGTTTGAAAGGTCACCTGGCCCGACAGTGCCCCCAGAGGGCTTGAGGTCCACAGTGGCGAAGTGTGGTTAAGGGTACTAATCAGTGCCCTAGTAGAAGGCAAATGTGTAAGTGAATTTATTGATGGACACGAGAATGTGAAAATAGAATGTTAAGGTGTAGTATTAAAAGGATTGTGTAGATATGTGAAGCTGGGAATTCAGGAGCTCTGAGATCTAATCACCAGAGCCCCTGGGACGTATAAGTATCCAACAGAAGAAGGGGAAGGGGTCACAGGAGAGATTTCCCCAACAGTACAAGTTATGAGCTGCTGTTTGTTTGTTGCTTGTGTGGTTCCAGAAGTACAGAAATGTCTGTAAAAGTTTATAATCTGTTTGTCTGATGTTTTGTCTGAAGATTGGAGATTCAAAAGCGATTCTTACTGCCTGCAACTGTCTGTCTGTGTATGTCGGTTACTCGATTGTGTTTGTACTCCTAAATTCTGTAAAACATTAAACGGATGTGTGTGATGGTGTTCAGCTTCAATAATGCATGGTTTACACCTACATTCCTGAGGTGGGGGGCAAGAAGCCTCATGGACTACTGATCCCAGCTAATAGAGGATTTTGTGTGTGTGTGTGTGTGCAGGCAGAAAAGAGTGACTTGAAAGAATGCATGTAGCGAAATAAGAGGTTTGTTTGAAAGAAATATATATTTTGGGAAACCCAGAAAGCGGGATATAAAAAAAAAAAAACAACCCGCAAATACTACTTTTAGTTATACGAACAATTATGATGATTTTCTTTTTCTGGGAACAATTGATTGTCATTGTCATCGACTGATTGACTGTTTGATTGTCACATGATTAAACTTTTATAATTTATGGGTATGTTAGAAGAAGTTAAGTAAAATGATTTTGATGGAACATTTTGACCACAATGCCTTGTCTAATGACGAACTGCAGAGAGGGATGCATGGCTGTAGTTCTCTGCCTAGAGCCTGCCACCAGCGCCACCCCCACCAGCCCCCCCCCCCCCTTTCCGCCCCACCTATGCTGCACAGCCAGTTTGCTTGGGCACCTACGTATCATTGTCCAAAGCTGCACCACCCTGGCCCCCTGCACCTTTGTTTTCTTTGTTGTCTACTGACCAGTCTTCATGTAATAGTTTTGAGGATGTCTTTTCCCCGTCCGCATCTGCACGGTGACTTTTCCGCAGGGGTGTTACAAGATCTTTGCGGATAAGTTCTATGTGCACAGGAGGGAATAAGCCAACAACTAAGCTGGTCTTGCAGTAGTGAGCTGAAGAACATCGTAGAATAGATAAGCTTCTTTCTGTGTCTTTGCTCAAGCTGTGTGTTTTCACCCACTGTCCTTACTGACAGTCTGTATGTTTTTCCCATTATGCATACATTTGCGGTTTAATGGCGTCAGCAGGGTTAGGTGACAGCAACTGGGGAGCCCACCCGTCCCATAGAGTTTTTTCTATATTGCATGGAATCTTGCCGGGCTCCCATAACACTGGCCATTCATATGTGTGCAACATCCCAGTTCCCTGATCTCCCGTGGCAACGAAATGGCAGTTCTAACGTCTACAACTACAGCTCCCTCTGCTGACTGGCAGTCTAAGACTTTACTTACAGGTCGCTCTCTACACTGCTGACCTACTGACCTTCCTTTGACTGACTATGTTTAATTGAATTGTGGTTATGACACATGGGTTCTTGCATGTGTCAACAGGAGGGATGGTGGCTAAATTAGAATAACACTACATGGGAACATTTGATCCATTGTAAGAGGGCACATTTGGGCCTTCCGAGTCTAGATTAAATTAAAAAACCAGAGCCACAGTTTACTACGAACACTCACATGAAGCTTCGGTGGTTTGGAAATAAAAGAAATGTTGTTTGAATCTTGGTCAAGAAGAGTACTTAGCGGTCATTCCTCTTTAAATAGTAGCCAGATCCAATCTGTTCTTGATAGTTAGCACCACGGGGAAAAGAGGGGCGGAAATTTGAGATCCTGAGGTGACGGGAACATTTGCTCGAGCCTCAGTGCGACCACGATCTCAAAGGCTGTGGGAAGATATTAGAAGATTTTTCCTAAGGCACAGGTGTAGTTCTTTATCTTGAACTGTGGTGAAAAGGAGTTAAAAAAAGGGGGAACAGATACCTGAAAGGCTACATAGGGGAAGTTGAGTTAAAACCATAGCATTTTAAAGGGAAAAGAAGAAGAAGAGCCCTGGAATGACAATGACAATGACTGAATGACCTCCATTGAACAGCAATGACAGGAAAGACAAAGAGACTACTGACCCATCCCCATCGAACAGTATTAACAAGATGAACATGACTAGTAACAAGGTTCTAGCGGCCGGTGGAATCTTTGGACTACTTTGGCAATTTTTACTGCAAACCAAATGAATGTGTCTGACTGTATTGTATGTGCAGCGGCTAGACCGCAGATTGCTCTGGTACCAATAGTGGTGAGTGGGTCTGAATTAGAATGTATGATACAGAGTATGATAAGTGTGAATCAACCACGGAACTGTACCACAGAGAGAGCCCGTATGAAGGTACCGGGCACCCCACAGCGTGCATTTGCTACAGCCAGCAATCTTACATGCTATAATAGGTCTGCCCCCAGTAACCATCCAATGAGTATTGTGGAGAAATATTGGAGGTAACAAATGATAAAGGGTTGAGCTTAGGAACAAAATGGCACTTAGAAGATATTTGGTGGACTTGTGAACCTAACAAAGCAGAATCATCATTGCCACCAGAATGGAAAGGGTTGTGTACCCCTGTCTGGATGATAGAACATGTAACTATATTGCCCTATGAGTCTTTTAGAATTTTGGTGGATAAAAAGGTACACCAGAGTAAAAGAGAGACACCAAAAGGGAGTTTGGACCCATATGTATATATTGATGCGATAGGGGTCCCCAGAGGGGTGCCAGATGAGTTCAAGGCTAGGAACCAAATTGCTGCAGGTTTTGAATCAATTTTCCTATGGCCAACAGTTAACAAAAATGTGGATTGGATTAATTATATTTACTACAATCAGCAGATAAGATTTGTTAATTATACTAGAGATGCTATCGAAGGTTTGGCAGAACAACTGAAAGCAACATCATTAACAGCATTGCAGAATAGAATTGCATTAGATATGCTGTTGGCAGAAAAAGGGGGTGTATGTGAATTTTTTGGGGAACAATGTTGTACCTACATTCCAGATAATACGTCCCCTGATGGAAAAGTGACAGTGGCTCTTCAGCAGTTAAAAGACCTCTCTGAAGAGCTAAAACGAAACTCAGGTGTTTCAAACCCAATAACAGACTGGTTACAGAACTGGTTTGGAAGCTGGACCTCATTTTTTTCAGAGTTTTGGTATCGCATTCCTAACTGTTCTTATGGTTCTGTTCCTGCTAGCCTGCTGTATTTTCCCGATGCTGAGAAATTTTTTTGCAAGATTGATAGATAAGCATATGAGTACTACTATGTATGCAGCCTTAGCGCAGCATGATGAAGAATCATACGGTGATCAGGGAGGAGATTATGATGGCATGCTGGAGGGGGATGGCCAGGCCAACGTGTGAGGCAATTATTCCAGCTCACGGCCGGAGCCTGATTTTCTTTTTGGTCATTTCACTTCTATGCCCTGACTTGCTGTAGTGCATACCCATTTGCAGTAAAGGGGAATAGAAGGCTGTGTTTGCTTGAGTCTCCAATCCCTGTAGTGGAGACACATTTGCAGATAACCGAGGCTTAAGCAAACATAAGCACAGAAATGTGAATGTTAATATTAATATATATATAATCAAACCACAGTATTAATTATAAACAGGAGGGAAATGTGGAAAGAATTTATGAAGATTCATAATTAATCTCATATATATCCTTTATATTCCCACGTGGCTATAAGAACCACATTAATGTAATCAGACCAGTGTGCCAGAGTGACACTTTAAGAATATGATTATAGTATTGTTTTAGGAATTACACAATGTAACCAAAATTAATGTGTATGCAGAATACAGTTACTGTTTTGTAGTGTTTCTGTTTCAGGACACTTCCCCCCCTCCTTTCTGCTCTAGTGGACACAAAGAAAGAATTCTTTGGAAATGCAGTTTGAACCAGATTCTGAGGGCATGTCTTTGAAATCACTTTGAGAGAAACGAAACTGTTCTGACTTCTGACGTCATTTCACTACAGTGGAAGCTAACTTTACAGGAAGTCTTTTGAAGGACACAGAAAGAAACCCGCCCAAAGAAGAAGTCCAGTCTCCTTTGGACACTGCTCATTGGACTCATGGGATGACAGACTGTTTGGAGGGAGGAATATGTTAGCATGTTAACTAGGGTATAAAGATCAGCAGAGGGAAAAGGTCCACACCTTTTCTGACTAGCCAAGCTGCAGTTAGCTTGTAGTTCCTTTAAATGCTGGTACATGAAAAGGTCCTCAGCTGAGTAAATAAAGATTTCATTTTCATTGGCACCGATTGGAGAAGTCTCATTGTGTAAGTTATTTCTTTTAACACTGAATAATAGGGTAGCTGGACCAACAACTGACGATAGCATTGGTTTATTGAAATGCAATATAAATAATATATACAGAAAATTGTTAAAATCAACAATTATGGAAACATTAATAGCCAGTATGAAAAATAAAAAGGGAGAAAATACTTAGTTCATAAAAATATGTCCTTTCTGGGAAAACTTGTAAAGTTCCTGGTTTCAGTTCAAGAGCAAAGTTCCTTTGTTCAGTTCAAACAAGATGGCCACCAGCCACATGGTCCTCTGGCTGGCTTGATCAGGTGATGGTACACAGGGGAGGACTAATTTGCCTGGGCAGCTCATTTACTTTTAATGGAGCTGCGTTCAGAGGTGGGCTTCCAGAGTCGGCCCCCGGGCCGGACTATGGTAATCACGTCTGGGCAGGGCCTTTCACAAGCCCCATAACCCTGATATTTTCTCTAGGCCGACCTACGCGGCCGGCACACAAATAATAATTACATATTATCGATCCCCAGAACCTACCAATTAATATGATACCTTGGATGCGGGTGTTAGGGCGTATGGTTACCGAGGGGTCCATAACACCTTAACCGAACGAGGTATGATTATGATTTGTATACCGAGACGTTGGTCCAATTTCAACGAATCCGAATACACTCCTCCCACCTTTAATAAGCAGAAATCATAAATCACATGCATCATAACTTTAAACCATGGAGTCACTTTGGCTGGGTAGTCTGATCTCCTGCTGTGAGCTCATCCTGTCTTTTCCAAAAGGCAGGACGAGCCATTTGCTGGCTCACCAAATGGAGGAGCAGTTGACACCTATCTGAAGTTCTGCCAGAGTGCAGCATCCTGTGTCCCCAGGTAATTAAAAATACAAACTAGTCTCTTGAACACAAGAGTTTGTTCCTGGTCATTAGCAAATCAAAAGAGCCATCCTGCAGTTAAGCTAATGCTATCTCTCTGCTGAGAAAAGAGAGAGCCCAGATTGACTGCAGATGCTCCTACACAACCAATCCAGATTCTATCGATCTTAATCGCAATTGATGCAGAGAATCGATTGCGATCGCATGTTCTTCACGGGCGGTTCAAGGACACATCTGCGACCACGCAACCGTCCGTCACCAGTGTGGGGAGGAGGGAAGGGTAAAGTGAGTGTGGGGAGGAGGGAAGGGTAAAGTGAGTATGGGGAGGAGGGAAGGGTAAAGTGAGCGTGGGGAGGAGGGAAAGGTAAAGTGAATGTGGGGAGGAGGGAAGGGTAAAGCGAGTATGGGGAGGAGGGAAGGGTAAAGTGAGTGTGGGGAGGAGGGAAGGGTAAAGTGAGTATGGGGAGGAGGGAAGGGTAAAGTGAGTGTGGGGAGGAGGGAAGAATAAAGTGAATGTGGGGACGAGGGAAAGGTAAAATGAGTGTGGGGAGAAGGGAAGGGAAAAGTGGGTGTGGGGAGGAGGGAAAGGTAAAGTAAGTGTGGGGAGAAGGGAAGGGTAAAGTGAGTGTGGGGAGAAGGTAAAGGTAAAGTGAGTGTGGGGAGGAGGGAAGGGTAAAAGTGAGTGAGAGGAAGCAGATGAGGGCAAGGAAAGCTAGAGGTGACTGTGCCAGTAGATAGGGAAGCCCAAGCAGTACCCCCATTTTCACTACCTGTCACACCAAATATGTATCTTCTTGTACTGGAAGGTTATGCAACAGCCTAAGTCAAAAAGAAAAAGTGCAGACACATATTTTCCAAAGTGCTGAGGGAGATGAGGATGGTGGTTGGGTAGGGCTGGTGCTGCCAGGAATTTATGTACTGACACTGCCTGTAGAACACTTCGAAATAAAAGCCACACCTCTCAAACAAAGCCATGCCTCCACAGGTGTCTGTACCTCCTTTTGTCCCCTTGTGCCTGTTTTTGTCTCCTTGTGCCACCTTCAGTCCCCCTGTGCCACCATGGCCCCTCCTTTCTGCCCCTCTGTCCCTCCTTCTGTCTCCCTTTGCACCTCCTTCTGTCTTCCTTTGTGCCTCCTTCTGTCTCCTTGTGCCAACTTCAGTACCCCTGTGCCACCTCTGCCCCCCTGTGCGTCCAGGGAAGGATTAAAGTGAAATGGTGATCTAGGCAAGCAATGACTTTGGGCACACCCTTGATGGCTTTTTTGCAAAGATTTGTTGGGGGTTATCATAAACCGGGCCTCTAGACTCTCTCCAGGCCCTAGGCATCTTTCTAGGTTGCCTTGTGGATGATCTGGCTCTGTGTGTGTACTTCTGTCCCACTGTACCTCCTTCTATCCACCTTTGTGCCTCCCTCTGTCCCCTTGTCCCACTATCTGTTCCCATCCCCCTCCCCAAGTCCAGTGTGTAAAGGCAGAGTATAGTGCAGCAGAAGTTGTGCTCTAACCTCCCCTCTGGAGTCCAGTGGTTTGCCTGTGCAACCATCCTGTCTGTTTTTTGCTCCCTCTAGTGCTGGCTCTCTTCATGTAGCGTGTAATCATGCTACATGTGGTTGGAGATGTTAGGCACTAGGGCGAGTTGTGAGCAGACAGACAGAAGCATGGCACTGTACTCTTCCAGAGAGCTGAGAGCATAGTTTCTGCTGCACTATACTCTGCATTTACACACTAACCTGGGGTAGTGCAGGAAGGGGGTGTGCAACAAAATGCATCAAGGTCGGCAAGTTGTTTGTATCTCAGGGACTCCCTGTACTATGCATCCATCCTATACGGCACATGGTTTATATTCTCGTGTGTTTTTTTTGTTTTTTTTAAGGCGGGGTGGGTATGACACAAAACAACATTAACGTTTTGGAGTCCTGACTAGAATCCAATTGAGAATCTGTGGAGGGAGCTAAAGATCAGGGTGATTGCAAGAAGACTAAATATAAACAACAATAACCATAAATTTACAAACATGCAATCCCAAAAAGACTCTCCAACCTGAAAGATTGCTCATTGCTAAAGATGAATGGGCAAAAATACCTGTGGAGGCATGCAAAAAGCTGGCCTGCAACTATAGGAAGCGTTTGATTGCTGTAATAGCCAATAAAGGCTTTTCTATTGATTACTGAGAAGGGTATGAATCATTTTGGACTGGACACTTTTTATTCAAATGTATATAAAAGCTGAGAAATGTTTTTTTTCCCCAATAATGCATCTTGTACATCGTCTTATTTACTTTTGGGAGACACCTATGTAATTTCCCATCAAAAAATTACTTGCTGGTTGAATAAAAGTAACTTTAAGTCAAAATTTGCCAGGGGTATGAATACAGTGGAATGTGAAAGTTTGGGCAACCTTGTTAATCGCCATGATTTTCCTGTATAAATCATTGGTTGCTACGATAAAAAATGTCAGTTAAATATATCATATAGGAGACACACACAGTGATATTTGTGAAGTGAAATTAAGTTTATTGGATTTACAGAAAGTGCACAATAATTGTTTAAATAAAATTAGGCAGGTGCATAAATTTGGGCACTGTTGTCATTTTATTGATTCCAAAATCTTTAGCACTAATTTTTGGAACTCTAATTGGCTTGGTAAGCTCAGTGACCCCTGGTCTACATACACAGGTGAATCCAATTATGAGAAAGAGTATTTTAGGGGGTCAATTGTAAGTTTCCCTACTCTTTTAATTTTTTCTGAAGAGTAGCAACATGGGGGTCTCAAAACAACTCTCAAATGACCTGAAGACAAAGATTTAGAATAACAGGAGTAATAGAGGCGCCAGTCAAGTGTAAAATTGGTTAAAAAACGTCTAAAAGGAGGGAAATGGGTGGATTCACCTCCCCCAAATATAAAAATGACCAGGGTAATGTAGCCGTGAGATTTAATAATTCAATTTATTAAAACAATTCTCCAATAGTGATGCAATGCGTTTCACGGGCAAACATCCCGCTTCATCAGGCAGTATAATAAGGAGAACACTGGAGGGAAGAATCGAGGGAAGGGGGGGGGGGGGGTTTGGGGGGTTTGTGGAACAAGATAAGAGAAGGGGGGGAGGAAAAAGGGAGGAAAAAGGAAAAAGATAAGAAAAAACAAAAAGGAAAAATTGATACTAGAAAGTACTCAATACATTTGCAGAAGTTTTCATATTATCAAACAATCATCAACATCAAAGGAAAAATCCACCCATTTCCCTCCTTTTAGACGTTTTTTAACCAATTTTACACTTGACTGGTGCCTCTATTACTCCTGTTATTCTATATCTTAGTCCACCCTTGGTGGAGGGGTGCATCCCCACTTTTCCGATCTATAGAGAGCGACTTTTTAAAACCTGAGTGGGGTCAGGTTACAATTCTCCCCACCTGCTGTATCAGTGGTTGCCTATGTGGTAACCCTGACTTGTGAGTATAACTTTATTCTGATCAAATCCTCCATTTGTTCTAAAATACTACACCAGATTTGGCTCTCGGTCTGTTTCATTTCTGTCTTTCCATGAAGACAAAGATTGTTCACCATCATGTTTAGGGGAAGGATAGAGAAAGCTGTCTCAGAGATTTCAGCTATCCGTTTCCATAGTTAGGAACATATTGAGGAAATGGAAGATCACAGGCTCAGTTCAAGTTAAGGCTTGAAGTGGCAGACCAAGAAAAATCCCAGATAGACAGAAGCGATGAATGGTGAGAACAGTCAGAGTCAACCCACAGACCTACAACATCATCTTGCTGCAGATGGAGACACTGTGCATCGTTCAACCATTTGGCGCACTTTACACAAGGTGATGCTGTATGCGAGAGTGATGCAGAGGAAGCCTTTTCTCCACCCACACCACAAACAGGTTGAGGTATGCTAAAGCACATTTGGACAAGCCAGCTTCATTTTGGAATAAGGTGCTGTGGACTGATGAAACTAAAATTTAGTTATTTGGGCATAACGAGGGGCGTTTTGCATAGAGGAAAAACAACACAGCATTCCAAGAAAAACACCTGCTACCTACAGTAAAATATGGTAGTGGTTCCATCATGCTGTGGGGCTGTGTGGTCAGTGCAGGGACTGGGAATCTTGTCAAAGTTGAGGGACGCATGGATTCCACTCAGTTTGAGAAGATTCTGGAGATGAATGTCCAGGAATCAGTGACAAAGTTGAAGCTGCGCTGGGCCTGGATCTTTCAACAAGACAATGACCCTAAACGCTGCTCAAAATTCATGAAGACATTGATGCAGAGAAAGAAGTACAATGTTCTGGAATGGCCATCTCAGTCCCCAGACCTGAATATAATTGAAAATCTGTGGTGTGAGTTAAAGAGAGCTATCCATGCTCGGAAGCCATCAAACGTGAATGAACTAGAGATGTTTTGTAAAGAGGAATGGTCCAAAATACCTTCAACCAGAATCCAGACTCTCATTGGAACCTACAAGAAGCGTTTAGTGGCCATAATTTCTGCAAAAGGAGGATCTACTAAATATTGATTTCATTTATTTTTTGTGGTGCCCATATGTATGCACCTGCCTAATTTTATTTAAACAATTATTGCACACTTTCTGTAAATCCAATAAACTTCATTTCACTTCTCAACTATCACTGTGTGTGTCTCCTACATGATATATTTAAATGACATTTTTTATCGTAACAACCAACTATTGATGCAGGAAAATCATGACGATTAACACGGTTGCCCAAACTTTCGCATCCCACTGTAATTATGGGTAGCACTGTATGTGAGAAATTGTACCTTTTCTTGACAGAAAAAGTCTCATCTATTCAGTCTACCATCAAATCCACAATACTGAAACCTATACAGAGCCTCATAATGGATGCCATAATAGCCTGCCATCATGGTCTTACTTTAAGGTAATTACTGAAGACATCTCAAACACCCTTCTAAACCTTTCGCCAGACTACCTACGACTTGGACCTTGGCCCAACACAGTTCAGGTTGAAATGCCCTTATCTGTACGGGCCAGCATTTCACCAAATAGTAAACTGTTCCTTGCAAGCAGGGAAGTTTCCTAACTGTATGAAAGAAACAATCATCAGGACACTACTCATGAAACCATTCCTAGATCCGGATATTCTGAGCAGCTACAGACCTGTTTCCAAATTCCCCTTTCTGGGAAAAGTTATCGAAAAGGCTGTGTACCTCCAACTTGTAGCCAGGCTGTTCAATAACTTGACCACCCCCAGAGTCCAACTAAAAACATTTGGAGCCAGACCTTTCTGTCATACTGCTCCCACCCACTGGAATGCCTTGCCAAACTCAAGACAGCTCCTAACCTGGAGACGTTTAAATCAAAACTGAAAAGCCAACTGTTTAGTCTAATATGTATGATCACTTAACTTTTTTCCCTGTACAATTCTGTATGTACTGGTGATGTGAGACAAGCTTTTGTGCTTTAGGTCCTATGGGTCTTACATTACAAATGTTTCATTGTTTTTGTTGTTGGAGTCCAAGCAAGCAAAATATCACCACAAAATATCACCACAGAGTTACACAAACAAAACAAAATGTGACAAATGTTGAGCCAGTTTACCTGAACTAGTGATGGAGCAGATGGGTGGGGAGAAATTACTGATTACAACAAACAAAGTTTTCCCATCTCACTCCAGGTTCTGCAAGACTGCAACAAGAAACACTGAGGCTACTTGTAAAGTGACTGAGCAGCTACCACTTTTATTATTGTTTGTGCAGAGGAGTGCAGCAACATGTAAATTCATAAGTTGAGGCACATGCATTATTCTCTCGTACAATGCTCCCACAAATGATAGACAATGGCCTGCAGGTAAACCAGTAACCTGAGAGCTGGTCGAAGCTAGGGCGAGAAGGGGCGTGACCGGGTGGGCCCTGAGTTGGACTGTCCAAGAACAATAGGGTCACCAGGTGTGAAGTAAAGGTGGAGTGTCCTCGCCAGGGCCAGGACACTATAAGACCAGGGGGCTGGCCAGTCAGCCTTCCTTCTTGGATCGTGTGGATACAGCAAACTTCGCTGGAGCAAAGGCTGGGGTAAGTGCAGATTTTATTATTTAGGCCTTAGCCAGAATTCCCTCCCCAACCTTCACCCAGCATAAAACCCACAGGCAGCAGCTTTCCCTCCTCGGGATACCTGCAGCCCAGCCGACCCGCAGATTCCTACCCTGCTCACCCCAAGCTACTTCTGGGCACTTCAGGCCCCCCTTCCACCCAGCTTCAGCCACCCCACCTCACCCACTCCTTGCCAACCAGCTCAACCACCCCGTCCCAGCCATCCTACCCATCCGAACCCACCCGGCCCTGATTACAACTAACCAGCTCACCTCGAGCTGCTTCTGGGCACCCCGGGCCTCCCTCCCAGCCAGCTTCAAGTGGTCCTATAGGACAGCCCAGCCATCCCACCCATTCACCGTTAACCCCTAAAACCTCCTCCCTCCTCATCCCCGAGCAGCTGCAAATCCAACATCGGCAGGGACAAACATGGATGCCCTGATGCAGCAGCTCTGGGACTGGGTGCGGGCCATGCCGGGCGAACAGGGGATGCTGTGGCTGCAGGCACAGCTCACTAACCTGGCTGGTGCGCGCCCGGAGAGCATGAGGAGAAGGAGGCCTCCGGCCCGTTTCAGCCTCGCAGGCTCTCCAGCCAGGAGCAGGAGGCGGGGGGAGGAAGGGCCCATCCAGGAGATAGAGGGGGAGGTGCACAAGACACAGGGCCCAAAGACACTCCGGAGTGCTCCAGGCCAAAACAAGATCCAGCAGGTGAAGACAGTGTAAGGGCAAAAAGCGGCTGGGCACATCCAGTAAAAACAGGCCTTTATTTTAATTCCATTAAAAAACAATGCAAAAAGACCAGAGCAATAGTCAGCCAGGAGAGAGGGTGACAAGCATGGAAGAGACGTCTACAGCTGTTTCGCACTCAGCACGGAGTGCTTCATCAGGACACTCAGCCCCCCTCATATTCCCCCTTAAATACTTACAGTTAGGATAACAGAGGGAGGAGATCGCCACACGCAGCGCAGCCACAATGTCCGCATGGGATACTTCCGGGACGCCGTCTGCGTGCCAAATACCGGAAGGAGCGGGCCGGAAGTCGTCATCTGCAGAGCCAGGATGCTAGAGCGCATGCGTGTGCAGCGTCTAATTCTAACTGGTCGCCCCACACTGTTCGCTCCATCTAGGGAAACCCCACCCCCACACTAGTAAGGGGACGCTACAGGACCAACCCTCCCACATAACCAGGAACAAATGCGGATGTAAAAGGGACGCGAAAAGCGTCCCCCCGCTCCTAGCAACAGGCGGGCACAAGCTGGCAGTTGCAAAAATATCAGGTAAAATGTATAAATGTATGGCTCAAACCCTATTAAACAGAGTATAGAGGCTGAACTACCTGACCCAGATGCACGATTCCACAGATAGATGAGGCTGCAGGCGAAAAAAATACAAGCATGTTAAGAGAGCTCCGAGAGTAGTCAGATTTTATAAACAATTGATGCAGGCAAAAACACGGCCGTCCGCAAAGGAGAAATGTGATAAGCTATTTAAGAACTTTATATTAGCATTTCTGGATGTTGTCATAGAAGAGAATGAAATAGACTATGATGAAATTATGGATGAAATTGCCAAAGTTAAAGCTATAATCTCGGCGGTGTCCAGTGAGGATCACCTGCAGGAAATGGTCAACCGAATTGAACACAAATTGGTTCCCATCCAGGAACAGGTTAAAAAAGAAAAAAATGAAAAATGTATAAGAGATCGCCTGGACTACGAACAGGACAAAGTGTTTGCCTGGAGAAATGGCTATAATAATGGCAATGAAGGCAACAAAAGAAGGCATAAGAGATGGAGACGCTCTGGTCTTTTTGCATTGTTTTTTAATGGAATCAAAATAAAGGCCTGTTTTTACTGGATGTGCCCAGCCGCTTTTTGCCCTTACACTGTCTTCACCTGCTGGAGGAAGGGCCCATCCTGCCGGATCCCGGCACGGCGAGCAGCGGGGCCCAGTCCCAGGCAGCAGGGCGGCAGGAGAGAGCGGCAGCGGCAGAGTGGGGAGAAGGCGGTAGGCGGGCGGGGAGCGCCCTGAGCGCGGCGCCCGGCCGAGGTGATCCTTTCCCCCAGCCGGTCATCCTTTCCTCTCCCCTGTCCAACCCAAAATGGCCGCCACCCGGAGCTCCCCCAAAATGGCCGCCACCCGGGTCCCCGGCAAAATGGCCGCCGGACTAGCGCAAAAAGCCCACGGCAAGATGGCCGCCGCCGGGACAGGGCACAGCAGAGCCCCTGTCAGCGCAACCATGGAGGACGCAGCAGCAGCGGGGGGGCCAGCGAGGGCCCCGCTCCAACCCCTCCAGCCCAGAGCGCATACCCCCCCCCCCCAGACAGTGGACGGGCGAACACCCCCACCCACAGGCCACACAGACAGGGCCACCGAGGGGGACGCAGCGCAAGGCAGGGCGCACAGGAGCACGGCCAGGTAAAGGGGTCGCCACAGAGCCAGGGCCCCGAACCGGGGCCAGTGGGGGGATGCATGAGCACCGGGTAGGGGGCCCCAACAGGATAGAGGGGCGCAGGACAGCACAGGGGGGGGGTGGCAAGAGCGGGGGGAAGGGAACAGCGGGCAAGGGGGCCACGAGAAGCCAGGGCAGGGGCCAAGGGACAGCAGCGGGGCCCAGCAGGTGGGAAGGGGACAGAGGTCGACCGCAACGGCCGGAGCGGAGATGAGTCCGGCGGAAGAGGGGGGGAGAGCGAAGGGGAGCGGGAGGAGGAGCAGGACCGAGACTGGGGTCAACAGGAGGGTGGATGAGGATATCAAGAAAGCACGGGGGGCGCAATGGCAGACCCGGCACAAGGTCGGGCCAGCAGCAGCGGCGAAGGATGGCAGCGGCAAGGTACACGGCAGCAATATAACTGGGCGGAGGGAGTCGCTTCTTTGTTATTGCCTCCGCAGGTCACCCGTCACGGCTCCGGGGAGCAGATAGCTCAGGGGCCACATGGAGGGGATGGACCAGCGACACTCCCAGAGGCGGAAAACCATGCAGGTGAGACTAACGGAATGATTGCCAACGAAATGCCTGTTTCTGTTTCTACAACTAATAAAAATGTTTCTCAAGATGGGGACCAGCGGTCTTTGCTGCTGGAAATTCTAAAGGCCATTAGGGCAAATAATACACCCCAGCAGGTGGGGGCCTGGGGTGGAGGGGAGGGAGCAGGAAACAGGTGGAAGGGAGCTGCTCGGTCCCTAAGGTGGGAGACGCTAAACCGTTGGTCGCCGCAACCCCAGAGGTGGCAACGACCGAGAAATCCGAGCGGACACCCCATTTAGCCGACTCAGCAAAGAGCAGCACCTACATCTGCTTTGCGGGCCCTTTAGGTTTCCACGTATCAGAGGAAACGAAAGAAAAAATTTGGAAGAGTCAGTACATTGACATATTCACGGTGCTCCCCCTAGATTATTATAACATAGACAAGTGGGAAAGGGGCAAAGAACACCGCAAGGAGGAGGACGACCTAAGGCGAATGTGTAGATTGATACCCAGGACATTCCCCAATTGGTCGAGAGCGTTTCACATCTTCGCCAGCATAGTGGGGGAAAAGACCCCAGAACAGTGCGCAGCAATGTTTTGTTACTTGGACGGCATCAGGGAAGCGTATCACAAATATGGAGGGAAGGCCTGGCTGCTATACGATGAGCAATTCCGCCAAAAGATGGCAGTCAGGTCAGCTTTGACGTGGGAACACAGGGACATCATGCTATGGATGTCGCTGAGTGGCCCAACCAAGCCGGAATACGGTAGCGGGTACAAGGGGGGCCAGAACACCCCCTTTCAAGCAGCTGCCGGCGGGGCGGATGCCTCGCTGGCCCAGCAGAGAAAAAGTTTGTGCTGGAACTACAACAATGATACCTGCAAGCGGGGAACCACATGCAGGTACAAGCACGACTGCGCAGTCTGCGGGGCCAGCGGGCACCCAGGGGCTAAATGTTTCAAAAGAAACAAAAGTACACAGGGAACCAAGACGGAGCAAGGAACTGGAAAAGGGGGTCACGCCAGTTAACGTCGGGGCGATGGCCCCATGGCTAGATAGGTACCCCAACAGGGAACAGGCCGACCTTCTAGCTTATGGCTTTCGGGAGGGGTTTATAATACCATGCGAATTGGCCTACCCAAACGACAAATGCAAGAACCTAAAATCCGCTTACCAATTCCCAGAAGTGGTGGCACAAAAACTGGATAAGGAGCTAGCCATGGAAAGGATGGCAGGTCCTTTTCAGCACCCACCCATACCCAATTTACACATATCACCCCTAGGCGTGGTCCCCAAAAAAGAAGCAGGTAAATATCGCCTTATCCATCACTTATCGCACCCACGGGGCACGTCGGTAAATGACGGGATCGACCCAGACTTAGCGGCGGTGCACTATGCATCTTTTGACAAGGCCGCAGCCCTGGTGAGAAAAAAGGGGCAAGGGGCACTAATGGGCAAGGTAGATATAGAATCAGAGGAAGGTGGAAACGCTACTACCACTGTTACTGTAATCCCAAGGGAGCAGGAACCAGACCTCAGGAACATGTAGATAAAGAAATGATGTCCCGCTGCACCGAGGGTGGGTGTAAAAAGTTTCTTCCTTTATTGATACATCAATAGACACACAAAAAGGCTGACGCGTATCGGAGCTCTAGAAGGCTCCTTAATCATAGCCAGCATATACAATGTCAGCATGGGTTTAAATAGTTGGGCGCCCGTCCACGTCGAGCAGGGCCAGCCCACTTAAAGCAACATATACAAAATGCATTTAAAATGGCTAAGCCAACATACAAAAGTCAAAAAAGTTAAAAAACCGATGACATTTTACCACATCAATATGAAAAAACAGCCTGACAATAGACATAGTACAATAAATATTATCAAAGGCATAATACAAGATGCTGAGCGGTGGGAAGGAGAGGGGGGAGAGAGGGAGGAGAAGTGGAACATGAGTGAGAAGGAAGGGGGAGGGAAGCAGGCAAGAAAAAGGAAAGGGAAAAAGAGAGAAGAAAAGAGGGGGGGGGGAGGGGGGAGGGGAAAACCCGGATAGGGAAACCCAAAAGGGGAGTTATGTTCTTATGTCATATGTTAAACTAATATCCATTTTTGAGTTTAGGCCCGCTGGAATGCGTGTGCCCAATTTCCATATCCATAGGGCCTCCCGTTTGAGTAAGTGTCTATATAAATCGCCTCCTCTGGGTGAGCGTACCACCCTCTCCACCCCCTGGAAAGTAAAACTAGTCATGTCCCCCTGGTGTGCCCTCAAAAAGTGTTTAGCCACACTAGAGACCTGAGTAATAAAGGCCTCATTCCTGATGCATCTACCCGATCCATTATAGTGCTCCGAGATCCGTTGCCTCAGAAGGCGGGTGGTGCACCCCACGTACTGAAGCTTACAAGCATCGCAGGTGATAAGATAAACCACATTACTGGAATTACAGTTAATGTATTGTTTCATTTCAAATCTCTCACCTTTAGAGATTGATAAGATCTCCCGCGTTTGGTTGTGAACACGACAGTACCTGCAGGTGCTATACCCGCATCTATATGAACCCTTGTAGCTTAACCAAGTAGGTGCTGACCTAGAAGAACTGGAGAAAAGACTCGGGGAGAGACGGGTCCCCAAAGTGGGAGCACGTCGTGCAGAAAAGGCACAGCCTTCGCCCAGTATCTTGCGGAGCCTGGGATCCGAGTGCAGGACCGGCAAATACTTTTTAACAATATTAACAATCTTGTTATATTCCAAACTATACGGAGTAGAGAAGGTAAGGCTTCTCTTTTGCTCGGTCCTACTTCCGGCCTTCAAGCACAACAAGTCCTGGCGTTTCTTACGCTGTATCTGTTGTCTAGCTTTATGTGTCAACTGTTTACTATAGCCCCGCTCCCAAAGTCTCTCCTCCACCACATCCAGCTCCCGCCCCAAAAGTACAAGGATCAGAACAATTCCTGGCAACTCTCACCATCTCACCATAAGGAATCGCCCTCAGAGTATGGCTCGGATTGCAACTTGATGCCAATAAAAGCGAATTACCTGAGCATGCCTTTCTGTAGGTTTTAGTGACAATTCCACCCAGTGTACGAGAGCCACTCAGAGTGAGATCAAGATAATCTATCTGGGTGGAATCATGACACATAGTAAAAGATAAATTGAGGTTGTTAGTATTACAGTATGTCAAAAAACTGGGCAGGACGTCTTGGGGACCCCCCCCCCCCCATATCAGCAGCAGTTTATCTATATATCTCCCATACCAAAAAATATAATCCAAAAAGGGGTTCTGCGCTCCAAAGATGCGGAGCTCCTCCCACCATCCCATGAACAAATTCGCCAGGGATGGGGAGAATTTGGCTCCCATAGAAGCTCCGCATCTTTGAAGATAGAAAACCCCATCAAACATAAAATAATTATGGGTCAACAGATAATCTACCGCCGACATGAGGAAGTCCCCAGTAGCCACAGAAAGGGAGCTATATTTTCGGATATGAAAGTCCAGTGCTCTGAGGGCAAGACCATGGGGGATAGAAGAATAAAGTGCAGTCACGTCCATCGTAACCCATGTATAGTGGTTGGACCACTGCAGGGAGTCAAGGCTTTTCAAAACGTGAGTAGTATCACGTAGATACCCTGGTAACCGTTGTACCAAGGGTTGAAGACAAGCATCCACCCATTGGCCCAGACGTTCCCCCAAGGATCCGATGCCCGCCACAATGGGGCGGCCCCTGGGGGGAACATCAGGCTTGTGTACCTTAGGGAGGTGATGGAAAATAGGGATCACTGGTGTCTTTACCATAAGATAATCCCTCTCCTTTTCCGAAAACACTCCTGATGAAAAACCGGAACTAAGTAGTTCCTTAAGCTCTGCCTGAAATTGTGTTGTAGGGTCCCCTGGTAAGATCTGGTAGGTTTTTGTATCCCCCAACTGGCGCAAAGCTTCTGCCCTATACATATCTGAATCCATAATGACCACCGCCCCTCCCTTATCAGCATTGCGAATTACTAGTGTATTATCGTCTTGGAGGGACTGGAGCGCATCACGTTCTTGTCTGGTAAGATCCGACCTAGCTCTGGATGTCCTCTGTAACTGGACCAATTCACCCTCTACCAAATCTTGGAAATTGTCAACGGCTGGTGTTCTAGCCTGGATCGGGTAGAAAAAGGGATTGGAGACGGATACGGGGCCCAAGGCCGCCCCGGCGGCTGGGCCGCCCATTGCACGGGACTCTCGTTCCAGTGCGAGGGCGGTCGAGGCCTCCCGGAAGGGAGGAACCTCCCCAGGCGGCGGGGCGGCAAAAACGGGGGGCCCCGCAGCTGCCCCCATATCCCCCTCTCCACCATCTGCCTCTTCTATTTCCTGGAAATGCTTCCTCACCATCAGATTCCTAATAAATTTATTGATGTCAAGCATAGTGCCAAAAACATCAAAATGACACGATGGCGAGAAAGACAAACCCCTAGAAAGCAAAGAGAGCTGGGTGTCTGAAAGCTGTTTACTGGAATGATTGATTACATTGGAGTAACTATTATAAGATTTTAATTTCTTGTGTTTCCGGCCCGCTTTCCTCCCACGCCCCCTTTTCTGTTGTATTTGTGTTTCCCCCGTTTTTTCTTTGGGTTCTGGTAATAAGGGGTGGGTGTGGAGGAGGCCATGACTTGTGTCTGTCCGTGCTGGTCCCCCCCCCCCCCTCTTTGGGGTACCAGAAAAGACCGACTGTACCAAGCTCTCTCTCCCCTCTGAAACATCTGAGAGGGAACCCGAACTGTCTGCCGAGCTAAAGCTGACCTTCTTGGTGGGTCTGGGTTTACGTAAAATGGGTCTAGGGGATCTATGCATGGTTCCCACCTCCCCCACTCATATACAACTTTGTTTCTATAGTCCTCCAAGTCCCTAAGGAATTTCACACGTTTGGTGTTGGTAACAATACTCTCTAATTTAGCAATGTTCTCTTTCATTTTATTATTAAGGTCATCGAAGAGTTCAAAGGAAGAGAATTTATCAAGATCCTTTTTAGTCTCAGTAATTTGAACTCTGATGTCCGCAAGTTTTTTCTCTTCATAAGACACTATCAATTTCATAAGTCGAATGGAACAATCAGAAAGGACCTGGTTCAATTCTATTATGAACTGATTAGAATAGATGGTAGTTGGGATTTTTTTAATTCGTAGACCCCTCGGGATCATACCCTCAGAAACATAGGGCTTGATTCACAAAGCGGTGCTAACTGTTAGCACGCCTGTGAAAACCCCCTTAGCACGTCTAAACAAGCTTTTCGCGCATAAAACTTTACGCGCGCAAAACTTTATGCGCATAACACTTTACGTGCGTACTGCACAGAGCACAGGGCGCTCCGCGCGAAGTGCCCATTAAAGCCTATGGGACTTAGCGCGTGTAAAAACTTTGCGCGCGTAAAACTTTGCGCGCGCAAAGTTAGCGCGCGATCTGATTGAGAAATCCTGTGCTAACCTACTTAGCACCCTGGTTAGCGCGTCTAAAGACTTTAGACGTGCTAAGTAGGTTAACACCGCTTTGTGAATCAAGCCCATAATGTTTTAAAGTCGTAATGTCCCACCATAATCGCACTTCTTTCTCTAATAAACACTCTAAATTAGTAAGTGAAGACTGCATGTTAAGGGAGGGATCAGTGCCAGAAAAAACGGGTTGTGTGGCAAAAACAGAAATGTACTTGTTCATTCTATCTGGATTAGACAAAAGTTCCCCTAATATATCCATCGTATAATCAGCACTTAATTGATCTAAATCTAGTATCATTACTAATGGACACAGAAGGCATAGCATTACAGTCAACAGACATGGTTAAACCCGGTTCCTTATTATTCAAAATGGCATCTGAATCCTGGGAAGGAACCACACTCTGTGATCCTGTAGAAACATTATTCAAATTAACAGTTTGCAGCAATGTTGGGCTCACATTTCCATCCTTGGATGAGGTATTAAATATAACATTGTCTCTAGTTTCCTGGTTGGTAGGGGCAGAAAAACCTTTTATGAGATCTTGTACATGTGTAGATCTAGGTAAAGTCCTGGGTACAGCCCTTGTTCTGGCCCAGTCTTGTGAGCTATTCTGAGTGGGTTTACATGGGAGAACATTGTCACTTACATTAATAGATGAAGATGAGAGACCCTGGCTGTGGATTCTCCTAAGACCATCCACCAGCGCTGAGATGGCAGCTCCATGGGAAGAGATGGATTGTGGCTTGTATGGCTGTGTGTCTCCCAAAGACATGCGTCGGGGGAGACCGGCAGATTGTGTCCCAGAATGCGCCTGTCCAGTATGTGACCCTGCGGGCAACTGAAACTCCGACGAGCGGCGTGACGTCATCCCACCTCCGCTCTGTCCCCGCTGGAGGGCGGAAGCCGACTCGGCGTCCCTCGTGGAGTCTGCCGGCGGCCATTTTGTTGTGGTCTGGCAAGGCTCGTCTATAGTCTCCAGCGGCGGCCAGTGGGGGGATGCATGAGCACCGGGTAGGGGGCCCCAACAGGATAGAGGGGCGCAGGACAGCACAGGGGGGGTGGCAAGAGCGGGGGGAAGGGAACAGCGGGCAAGGGGGCCACGAGAAGCCAGGGCAGGGGCCAAGGGACAGCAGCGGGGCCCAGCAGGTGGGAAGGGGACAGAGGTCGACCGCAACGGCCGGAGCGGAGATGAGTCCGGCGGAAGAGGGGGGGAGAGCGAAGGGGAGCGGGAGGAGGAGCAGGACCGAGACTGGGGTCAACAGGAGGGTGGATGGGGATATCAAGAAAGCACGGGGGGCGCAATGGCAGACCCGGCACAAGGTCGGGCCAGCAGCAGCGGCGAAGGATGGCAGCGGCAAGGTACACGGCAGCAATATAACTGGGCGGAGGGAGTCGCTTCTTTGTTATTGCCTCCGCAGGTCACCCGTCACGGCTCCAGGGAGCAGATAGCTCAGGGGCCACATGGAGGGGATGGTCCAGCGACACTCCCAGAGGCGGAAAACCATGCAGGTGAGACTAACGGAATGATTGCCAACGAAATGCCTGTTTCTGTTTCTACAACTAATAAAAATGTTTCTCAAGATGGGGACCAGCGGTCTTTGCTGCTGGAAATTCTAAAGGCCATTAGGGCAAATAATACACCCCAGCAGGTGGGGGCCTGGGGTGGAGGGGAGGGCGCAGGAAACAGGTGGAAGGGAGCTGCTCGGTCCCTAAGGTGGGAGACGCTGAACCGTTGGTCGCCGCAACCCCTGACGTGGCAACGACCGAGAAATCCGAGCGGACACCCCATTTAGCCGACTCAGCAAAGAGCAGCACCTACATCTGCTTTGCGGGCCCTTTAGGTTTCCACGTATCAGAGGAAACGAAAGAAAAAATTTGGAAGGGTCAGTACATTGACATATTCACGGTGCTCCCCCTAGATAATTATAACATAGACAAGTGGGAAAGGGGCAAAGAACACCGCAAGGAGGAGGACGACCTAAGGCGAATGTATAGATTGATACCCAGGAAATTCCCCAATTGGTCAAGAGCGTTTCACATCTTCGCCAGCATAGTGGGGGAAAAGACCCCAGAACAGTGCGCAGCAATGTTTTGTTACTTGGACGGCATCAGGGAAGCGTATCACAAATATGGAGGGAAGGCCTGGCTGCTATACGATGAGCAATTCCGCCAAAAGATGGCAGTCAGGTCAGCTTTGACGTGGGAACACAGGGACATCATGCTATGGATGTCGCTGAGTGGCCCAACCAAGCCGGAATACGGTAGTGGGTACAAGGGGGGCCAGAACACCCCCTTTCAAGCAGCTGCCGGCGGGGCGGATGCCTCGCTGGCCCAGCAGAGAAAAGGTTTGTGCTGGAACTACAACAATGATACCTGCAAGCGGGGAACCACATGCAGGTACAAGCACGACTGCGCAGTCTGCGGGGCCAGCGGGCACCCAGGGGCTAAATGTTTCAAAAGAAACAAAAGTACACAGGGAACCAAGACGGAGCAAGGAACTGGAAAAGGGGGTCACGCCAGTTAACGTCGGGGCGATGGCCCCATGGCTAGATAGGTACCCCAACAGGGAACAGGCCGACCTTCTAGCTTATGGCTTTCGGGAGGGGTTTATAATACCATGCGAATTGGCCTACCCAAACGACAAATGCAAGAACCTAAAATTCGCTTACTAATTCCCAGAAGAGGTGGCACAAAAACTGGATAAGGAGCTAGCCATGGAAAGGATGGCAGGTCATTTTCAGCACCCACCCATACCCAATTTACACATATCACCCCTAGGCGTGGTCCCCAAAAAAGAAGCAGGTAAATATCGCCTTATCCATCACTTATCGCACCCACGGGGCACGTCGGTAAACGACGGGATCGACCCAGACTTAGCGTCGGTGCACTATGCATCTTTTGACAAGGCCGCAGCCCTGGTGAGAAAAAAGGGGCAAGGGGCACTAATGGGCAAGGTAGATATAGAATCCGCCTTTCGCCTACTGCCAGTGCACAAGGATAGCATGCACCTGCTGGGGTGTAAGTTCGAGGGACAATACTATGTCGACCGATGCTTGCCCATGGGTTGCTCAATATCGTGCGCATATTTCGAGGCCTTCAGCACATTCCTAGAATGGGTGGTGAAGAGCGAAAGCGGCTCTAAGGGCCTAGTTCATTACTTAGATGACTTCCTTTGCGTGGGCCCGGCCGGGCGAATGTGGGCAGCTAATGCGAACGCTGGTAGACACATTCAACCTATTCGGGGTACCCTTAGCACCCGAAAAGACAGAGGGCCCAACGAGGCAGATCAAGTTTCTGGGGAGAGAGATAGACTCGGAGGTGATGGAGTTCAGGCTACCAGAGGATATGGTGAGTGACCTCAGATTCGAAGTGGGAAAGTCCCTTGCAGCCAGGAAAGCAACACTGCGCGAAGTGCAGTCGCTATTGGGTAAACTTAACTTCGCATGCCGAGTCATGCCAATGGGCAGGATCTTCTGCAGGCGCTTGGCCTTTCTGACGAAAGGAATACAGCAGCCCCACCACTTCATCAGGCTAAATCGGGAGACAAAAGATGATTTAAGGGTATGGGAATCGTTCCTGGCAGATTATAACGGGAGAACGCTGTGGCCCCAAGAGTGGCGCACAAATGAGGAGCTACAGCTCTTCACCGACGCGGCGGGGTCCGCAGGGTTCGGGGCCTTTTTCAAAGGACGATGGGTGAGCGGCAGGTGGCCACACCCATGGCTGCGATCACCACTGGGGAAGAACCTGGCATTTGTGGAGTTCTTTCCGCTGGTAGTAGCACTTTTGGTCTGGGGCCACGATTTAGCGAACAGGGCAGTCCGATTTCGCACAGACAACATGGCGGTAGTCGCCGCGGTAAATAATCTGACTTCATCATCACCCCCAGTTGTGAGTCTAATCAGGCAGTTTGTACTAAAGTGTCTGCAGCATAACATTAACTTTAGGGCAGTACATATCCCCGGTACGGAGAACGGGATAGCTGATGCACTGTCTCGTTTTCAGCTGGACCGTTTTCGGAAGCTGGCCCCAGAGGCGGACGAGAGGCCTACACAGATACCACCAGACCTATGGGACATAGTCTCGACAAACTGGCAAGTTGGGTGAGACAGTCCATCTCACCATCCACTTGGAAGGCATACACAAGGGTATGGAACAGGTGGGTGGACTTAGAAATCAGGTGCCCACCGGGTAACCCCGAAGAGAGAAGGAGCCTTATGCTGCATTTTCTCGACAACATATGTGCCACAGCGGCATCACCCTCCGCAGTGGACAAGGCCATGGCAGCACTGGCGTTCCAATTTAAGTTGAGGGGGGAGGAGGATTTAACCAAGGCCTTCATGATTCGCCAGGTGGTCAAGGGTTTTAGGCGCAGGGATAAGGAAGAATTGGGGGGAGATAGCCAAAGACCCATCACGCTGTCACTGCTGATTGAACTACTAAGCACACTGGAGGTACATTGCCGCAGTGAGCATGAAGTTCGGCTGTTTCAGCTGGCTTTCGCATTAGCCTTTCATGGAGCTCTAAGGTTGGGGGAGCTGGTAGGCCCCAATAGAAGTAGCGGGGGGGGGGGGGGGGTTGGGGGGGATACAGCGGAAGGATATCTCGCTAGCTCAAGGCAGCTTATGGTTACACATCCCCAGGTCAAAAACTGATCAAAGGGCCAAAGGAGTGACCCTTAGGCTGCGGGAGATGGCCGGGAGCAGGGCTTGCCCGGTACAATTGTACACAAGATTCGTACAGGGGCAGTCTGACCAAACCGGTCCGCTCCTGCGGCATGAAGACGGAACTACACTGTCCAGATTTCAGTTTGTAGCCCTGCTAAAGCGCACACTCACGGGCATCGGGTGCGTCGCAGCTGAATACGGGTCACACTCGTTTCGCATCGGGGCAGCAACCGAGGCAACCAGATGGGGCCTCGGCGCGGAAATGATCAAAAAGATTGGCCGATGGGACTTTCAGCGATTCAGGTCTTACATTCGCCCGCACCTGGCAGAACGATAAGAATAGGGTGCAGGGGAGAATACAAAAAAAAAATAAAAAAATGTTGTGTTGTTAATGTACGGTAGCATGTTATAATGACTATCATCCTTCACAGGCCGGCGACCATGTAGGGTATGGATAATGGGGCATTCATACATAGTGCGGGCTGAGCGACGAGCTGCAATGCGAGACAGAGACCGACACCTCGGGCAGGTAAGGGACACCGTGGAGGTCCACTGGTTGGGCCAGGGCGGTCTGACAGTCGCGAGGCTGGCCCAAAAAATTTTTAACTTAATAAAATCAAGGGGGTGCCCCGACATACTAATGGTCCATATAGGGGGTAATGTTGTCGGGTGCATGCAGCAGCATCTACTGATGCAGGAATTAATATCGCTGTTCACACGAATTTGGTCACTCTGTCCCCACATGACCATAGTGTGGTCGGAAATCATCCCTAGACTAACGTGGTGCCCGCGCATGCCCGAGCAGGTCCTAAACCAATCTCGGGAAAAAATCAATAGAGCCATTTCGAAATTTATGTACAAGTCTGGGGGGTTAGCGGTCCGGCACACGCTGCTAGAAAAGCCGGCAGGGCACCTGGAAAGGGATGGAGTGCACCTAAACGACCTGGGCAACAGTATCTTCTTATATGGCCTGAGAGAGGCTCTCGAGGCAGCGTTCTGTGTGTGGGCGGGCATTCGTCCTTGAGGGGGCAAGGTCGAATGCTGTGGCAGGTCCTTGGCAATGCCGTATCTTTGGACATCGAGAAAGTATTCACCACTGAGCTGGCATAACCAATTAATGCAACAAATGAGGATCCCATAATGAAATATATGATAATGGATAATGGATAATGCATAATGGAGTGAGGAGTGGTGGTATAATGTGATAATGTAAGCCGAAGGCTGGTGGCCGACACGGAAGGGCATTGTCAAGGGACCTGCAGAGCGCTCAAGCACCCCGCCATCTGTTAATGGAAATATGTTTGTTATTGTAATATGTTTTTCCCCCCTTCCCCACCTTTTTTATTTTCAGTGTTTTTCTTGTCACAGCTCAGCTAATGTTTTAATGTCAATACTGTAATAAAGCTGTGGCCTTATAACTCCAATTGGGTGTCATAGCTTCTGTTACGGTAATTAAGAAGGTCGGCTCATATAGGGCCCTACCCTGGTCATGCTCTTGGTCTACTATAGTATACATCACTCTGTGTAACTCTTACTGATAAGAGTAGGACAACTAGCTATAGGGAAGTGTTTATTGGTCTATACTGCTTCTGTATATTTGCAAATGCTGAATGTGCAACTGTGATCTCTTTTAATTATGTTTACACAGATATGGCAGGCATTCTACCATCTGGCTGTAAGAGTGCTGGGAAATGTTTTTAAGTTGTATGAGAAGTTGTGAGTCTTGCTTGCTGGCAGCCATGCTGAATAACTACCATCGGTGTCCAGGCCCAGGGTGTTGCTGGAAGTTCCTACTGTGTGCATCTTCTCTTGAGTTTCAGAGATTAGAGGCTATGAAAACTGCAGATCTCCATTTCTGATTGTTTACAATGGAACAGGAATTTAAAGGGGAAAAAAAATTACCTTAACCCATTCAGGTTCCGTCGTTTTCGCGTGAGAAATGTTCACCTCCCATTCATTAGCCTATAACTTTATCACTACTTATCACAATGCACTGATCTATATCTTGTTTTTTCCGCCACCAATTAGGCTTTCTTTGGGGGGTACATTTTGCTAAGAGCCACTTTACTGTAAATGCATTTTAACAGGAAGAATAAGAAAAAAATGGAAAAATTCATTATTTCTCAGTTTTCAGCCATTATAGTTTTAAAATAATACATGCCTCCATAATTAAAACTCACGTATTGTATTTGTACATATGTCCCGGTTATTACACCATTAAAATTATGTCCCTATCACAATGTATGGCGACAATATTTTATTTGGAAATAAAGGTGCATTTTTTCCATTTTGCATCTATCACTATTTACAAGTTTAAAATAAAAAAAATATAGAAATATTTCATCTTTACATTGATATTTAAAAAGTTTAGACCCTTAGGTAAATATTTACATGTTGTTTTTTTTTTTATTATTGTAATGGTTTTTTTTTTTTTATACTAAACATTTTATTTGGGTACTTTTGGGAGGGTGGGAGGTAAACAACAGATTTATAATGTAAATGTGTGTTAATTCTGTTTGTTTGTTTTTTTCAGGTGTAGTATTACTTTTTGGCCACAAGATGGCGGCCATGAGTTTGTTTACATGACGTCACTCAAAGCGTAGCACACGCTTAGAGTGACGCATCAGGAAGAAGACGGCCAGAAAAAGCTCAGCTTTTTCAGCGGGGGAGAGGAATCAATGATCGGGCTCCATAGCCCGATACATTGATTCCTTGGCTCCCGAATCCGCGGCCGGGAGTGCGCGTGCACGCGCACGATCGGCCACGGGGGAGCGCGGTAGCGCGCATGGTTCCTGGACATTGAAACTACGTCCAGGAACCAAAATAGGTTAAAGGACAACCAAGGTGACATGTGACACGAGACATATGTATGTACAGTGCCAAGTGCACAAATAACTAGGCTGTGTTCCTTTTTTTCTTTCTCTGCCTCAACATTTTAAACATCAGGTATGCAAGTGACAGTTTCTGCCCAGATCCGGACCGGGTCGGACTGGGTCAGTCAATAGCATAACCCTCACTGATAAGTAATTACAGCCATAAAACACTTTCCTCTCAGTAAATAGCTTCTGAGAGCAGGAAAGAGATAAAAGGGTCAATAATTCATAGATTTGAGCTTTGGCATACTTCAATGTGTCATTGAGAAGAGACAACGAAACAGTAAAAACTTAGATTTAAATATAAAATATAAAACCTTTTTTTTAGGAGACTGAGGATAGATAAAATTATTTTTCTCATCAGTTTAATGACACCTCGGATGGCTTTTAAATAATGATATTACATTTGTATGTTTATATACAGGCCAATTTGTAACTCAATGTACCGTAAATTACAATGACCTTTTTCCATTTCAGTATGCTGCAATTTTCTCCATTCAACAGGAATTTCTAGAATTACTCCACTGCAATGGAGGAAACACTACTCGGTTGGAAGTACAGAAATCTCCATCTGGTGTAATGGACTTCCCAATTTCCCATCTTCCTACTTTAAAGCAAAACCGTGAGATATGCAAACAAAATAGACAGATACTTACTGTACCTTGGGAGAGGGAAGCCTCTGGATCCTCCAAGCCTTCTCCCATCTCTCTCCACCTTGGCATTCCAACACTGTGTCCAATCAAAGCTCGCCTCACTGCATCTGCACAGTAGCACAGACCCACTCGGGCTTCGGCAGAGAAAGTCAAGCCCAATCGGGTCTGTGCTACTGCGCATGTGGAAGGACAGCGTGGAAGGGGCCGGTGGAAGAGGGAAGGGGAAGCTTCTTGATTATCCAGAGGCTTCCCTCTATTGAGATGAGTACTCATTAGGGCCTGTACACACTGAAAAACGCAAGCAAAATCGCAAGCGCATGTGTTTAAGGGCCTGTACACACTGAAAAACGCAAGCAAAATCGCAAGCGCATGCGTTTTTAAAGTGCATGTAGTTTTAAAAACGCATGCGCTTTTGCCTGCGTTTTTTGTGCGTTTGCGTTTTTCTTGTAATTGCTGATTGGCTAAAGAATCCTTTGTTTTTTTTCTAGTTTACATTTCAACAGGAATCAGGAGATTGCAGAGTCTTCTGGGATACTGACTTCTAAAAAACGCAGGCAAAAAAGTGCAGCAGGCACTGCGATTGCGTTTTTCTATAAACGCATCGCACCAGTGTGTACAAGTCATCACGATTTTCATTCTTTTTCGAAAGACCTTGCGATTTTAAAAACGCATGCGTTTTTAAAAACGCAGCGCAAGCGCAGCAGTGTGTACAGGCCCTAAGAGTAACTTTTTACCCCTACAGGTACGTTTATTATACTGCACAGAAAAGAAAAGACAGTTCTCCAAACACACTTTCTACACTGCTTTTCTGAATAACGTGTGTTATTGAGCATGATCTTACTCAACACAATGTGCATGTTGTAACGTGTAGAGTGTATGGATTGTAGCACAGGCATTGCACAGCACAGTGTTCTCCAAATACTAAGGGTGCGTTCACGCTACGGCATTTCAGTGCATTATTACTTGAGTTATAGCTGCACAGCAACGCACTGCAACGATCCCACAATGGGCCTATTCACCTTGGCCATGCTGGCTTTGTGGTGTGTTGGTTCCATCGTAATGACACAAGCCATACTGTGTCCTAACAGACAATGCACACGTTATGTCTGTGCAGGGCCGGGCTGAGGCATAGGCTGGAGAGGCTCCAGCCTCAGGGCGCAGTGTAGGAGGGGGCGCAGAATTCATACAGCTGTCATTCCTAATTGTGTTTGAAGCAGAAAGAAATAAGAAAAGGGGATACTTGGCAGTGACTGCAAGCCAGATAACTAGATATTAAGGTGTTGGGGAGGTTGTGGGCCATGTGGCGCCTCTTAGTCTAATAGCAATCAGTGTGTAACGGCTGGGGAGGCAGGGATGGAGGGGCGCACTTTGGTGTCTCAGCCTTGGGTGCTGGAGGACCTTGTCCCGGCTCTGTGTCTGTGCACGTTTTTTAAATTAATGTGAATTTCCCTGCCTTCCAACCAACATTGTAATGATCCGCTCAGCTGGCTGCACTGGCAGACAGCTGTTTGACCATTCCTCTAGTCTGCGGGCTGCAGGTCTCTGGAAGAGAGACCTGTCTTTTCTTTGCAAGTTCCAGACCTGTTCTGCTGCTGAGGGATTTGCATACATTGGTTATGCAAATCACCTAGCTGCCTCCTTTGTAGGCTGGCAGTATAAAAAGTTATGTTTTCCCAGAGTCCTTTGCTGGTCATCCTTCATGGTTCGTTGAAACACTCCTAGAGTGTCAGCCGTGCTATTGCTTGTTAAAGTTATCTTAGAGTAATTCTTGGGACTGCACTAGGCAGCTTCCCTAGTGCAGTTAGGTTGCTATCTGTTTTGTCTGTATTGCCTCTCTGTTGCAATTGTCCTGTCGCCAACGGTGGTCATCAGGAAATCGTTCTGTCTGTCTGGGGGTGCTAACCAGAGCAGCAGTTGCTACTGGTAGCCCCTTCTGTTCATCTGTCTTGCTTGGATCGCACTAGCCTCTAGTGGTAGCGGCTGTGGATCCTTCTGATCTGTGTTCTTGGAGTATAGCTGGAGCAGCGGTTGCTACCTGCTATCTCATCTGTCTGTCTTGCTTGGATCGCACTAGCCCCTAACGGTAGCGGCTGTGGATCCTTCTGATCTGTTTTCTTGGAGTATAGCTGGAGCAGCGGTTGCTACCTGCTATCTCATCTGTCTTTCTTGCTTGGATCGCACTAGCCCCTAGCGGTAGTGGCTGTGGATCCTTCTGATCTGCCTTCTTCTCCCTGTACTTGGATCGCACTCGCTCTGGCAGAAAGAGCAGTGGATCCTGATAAGCTCTGTTGTCGTACTTGGATCGCACTCGCTCTGGCGGAAAGAGCAGTGGATCTTATCTGACCTATACCTGTTTTCTGTTGATCTGTCTGTCTTGTCTGATACGAACGCTTGCTGTAGGCTCGGTGAGGTAACCGTTAAGCAAGCGCTCGCGTTCTCTGTTTCGTGTTTGTCTGTCAGTGGTTAGTTAGGCGTGCTTGTCTCTGTTGCGCTTAACGTGCGGAGATCGCGCTGTAAACGCGTTCGCTGTTGCGAATGAGTGCGGTGTTCGCGTTTAGTTAGCGTTTGTTATTTTCGTTATTTTCTCATTGTCGTTTGCTGTGCCTTTGCTACTCTTGAGTTCTGTTCTGATCAGTCTTGTGTCACTTCTGGCGATCGCCTTTCTCGTGATCGCGTTCTTGCTTTTGCTTCTGCTGATGTGTGTTCACCGTCGCAGGGTCGCGACTAGATTGGTGAACACACATTCATCCTGTCATGGTGATGGAGAAAAGAAATGCGTGCACCTTCCGTCTTGAAACATCCGTGTTTTATTGCAGCAGTGAAGATAAACATCACATAGGACTCTATGTAGTAGTCAAGATAGTTAACATACCATGGTGTGGAGCGGTGATGGTGAAGGAGGTGGGCGGCGGGTGTGGATGGCGGAGAGCTCTCCGCCATCCACACCCGCCGCCCACCTCCTTCACCATCACCACTCCACACCATGGTATGTTAACTATCTTGACTACTACATAGAGTCCTATGTGATGTTTATCTTCACTGCTGCAATAAAACACGGATGTTTCAAGACGGAAGGTGCACGCATTTCTTTTCTCCATCACCATGATTTGATTCTTCTGTCCCTATAACGCAGCAGAGCACACGTCTTACAAGTGGTCAGCAGCAAGGACCGAGTTGAAGACGGTGAGAGTGATTTTGCTTTTTTTCTATCCCTTCCACTAGACCCAAGAATAGGAGTGCCGCACCATCTTTTCCTTCTACCATAGTAACACATTCATCCTGTATCTGTGCTCTTTCTCTTTAAGGGCTGTTCAGCCCCGCATTGTCATAAGCCCCATCTACACGGAGGGACATTGTAGCGATCCGGCGGCTCGATTAGCCGCCGGATCGCCTCTTCCGCGTGCCCGCCGCGTCCCCGCTCGCCGCGCGTGCGCCGCATTCGATTCCCCGCTCGTGCCCGCTCGTCCCCGCCGGCGCCGCTTATCTCCCGCACGATTCCCTGCCATTGTCCCCTCGCGGGGATCGAGCAGGGAATCGGCGGTACGGAGATCCGTCCTGTCGGATCTTATCAATCGAGCCGCATCAGCGGCTCGATTGATAAGCAGCATCGCGGCCGCATCTACTCGTGTAGATGCGGCTTTAGATCTGTACAATTCCCATCTGGCATTTGTGGCTGTGCAGAGGCTGTGCTCGTCTGCACTCCACAGCGCCATCTGCCGGTGGGAATTGCCCTCTGCTGGTGCATTGCACCTAGCCTGGGTTCACCCAATTATACGCTTGTGGAGGGTTTTCGCTGTGTCAGTGCGCATCTTGTGCGCTGACCGCAAAAACGATTCCGCAAACGTTACAAACATGAGGATAAATTTAACATCTTCTTGGTGTTTACAAATCCTTCACAACCACTACACAAATGCTACATTTTACATCACCGGTATAAATGCTACATGGAGGTAGCAGTGAATGCCGGGGCCACTGTACATTTGCACCTCGTGGCCATACAGTATGTAAGTGGTCACGTAATATATGTGTGCCACTGGGTCAAAGCTTACAGGTGCCCTGATAGTGATGGAGAGAAGACCCAGGAGGTGCACAGATGAGTGTACAGTAACAGATCCCTCTCTGATCACACTTCGATCACAGAGAGATCCATCTGATGGCCAAATCTGGTGGCCATCTATTCGTGTATGGCCACCTTTGTATATTCAAGCTTATCTCAGTAAACCTAAAGATCACAACACAGGTTTAATTTGATATTGTCCTGTATCATTTTACATACAATCAGGGCCGTAACTATACTGGGGGATCCCGATCCTGCACATTATTATGCAGAGCACAGCATTATTGCATTATTACACATTACCTGCTGCTGATAGGGATGAAAGTGTGTGGTGATTGGCTGGCTGCACAGCACTTGCAAACTAACCTGGAAATGAAGGAAACGTGTGCGCCAGAAGCAGGTAATATGTAATAACGCAATAATGCTCTGCTGCACTCAGCATAATAATGCCTAATAATGCCCAGTGTGCCCCCCCCCCCCCTGTGTCCAGTGCAGTATGCATTACCCGTCTGTGTCTGCTGCTGGCACCAATTCAAATTGGATGGACAATCGGCCGCCAATTCGTTAGATGTACCTTTACTTTCCTTTTTTCTCTTTGCTCATCATTATGACAACACTCAGAAACTGGGGCATTTCACTGTTGTTGGATGTTCTTATGCTCTGAGGCCCAGTGCACTCCGAGCGGTTTTGGATGCTATCCGCCGGCCGCATCCGCCTGTAAAACCGCTTGGCTAATGTATTTCAATGGGATGATGCACACCGGCGGTTTGAGGTTTGTAGCAAACCGCAAACGTGCCTCCTGCTGCACGTTTGCGGTTTGCAGAAGCGTTTCTGCCTCGATGTAAAGAATAGGGAAAACGCAAACCACTCTGAAAAACACTACATCAGAGCGGTTTGCCAGGCGTTTTTGTTACAGAAGCTGTTCAGTAACAGCTTTTACTGTAACAGTATAAGTAATCTGCTACACAAAAACGCTCCCAAAACCGCTAGGCATGTTTAGAAAACGACTCTAAACATGCCTAGAATCACTATGAAATCCGCTCCAAAAACCGCTAGTGTTTTGTGGATCTGCTAGCGGTTTTAGTGTGCACTGGGCCTGAGGAAGGGAACCCTGCATGTCCCCAGTCTTCAGTTACCATACAGAATGTATGCTGAAATAAAAAGCATTCTTGGAAGAAATTGAGAGAGTTTGGACCTAGCCTGTGTGTTTATTTGTCACTCCTAAGACAGTGATTGCAATGCTCCTCTACTGCTTATTAACTACCACATCAAATTAATGCTATGATGACCACTACAAATACTACACTCAAAGTTCCCTTATGTTCTCATGGTGCTTGCTTCCCCAGCAGTTACAGTAATTAAGTGATGTTTTCTCATTGGGAAATCTCTGGAAAACGACTGTCCAACCATCCATGCATAACTCATCTAGAAGGGAGAGAAAGACATACATTTTTCTCTTGTGAACACCTTTAATGGTTGTAGCAAAAAAAAACAGTGTATCTTTTTCCCAATGTGAAGGAGGAGCTGTAGTTATTGTTATTATATGTACAGAAAAAGTAGCAAAATAAAAAGGGGGGGTGGGTGGAATAATGCATGCTAAAATTCTTTCTAAAACTCTTCTGGAAAATATAGTTTCATTTTTGTCAAGAGTTCATTCTTAAGGTTAACATGTAGCAGTTGCCTTCCTGCACAGCACTGTAATAGTGGGCACATGAAACAGTTTTCCTCAAACTAAATTTGAACAGATATTTTATAGGCAATGTGTGTGGAATTGTTTCCTGACCTGTTTATGAAGAGGAAATCTATTTCAGACCTCACTGCTGCAGCGCATAGACTCTTTCCACAGCTTGTGAACAATAGAAACACACATCCTACACAAAGTAAAAACTGTATATCACAGGCGGACCTCCAGTGACTGATCATTGCCTTATTCTCATATGGAAAACTATTTTAAAATGAATAGTGTAATCTCATGAATTAAATCGTCATAATGTTCATAAAAGTAAAATAAAACACACGGTTTTGAAGTTGAACACGAAAACAAGAAAATCAGAGAACACAATCTGTCTACAAGCACCCTGACCACTAGGTGGCATAACAGGGTTATTCATTGGTGGTCTACACACAGCTTCCATAGGTTTTCTTACAATGAGGATATTTAGCTAAGGATTCGATAGATCTTTGAAATACTGGGGAATCTTGGGGTCTGTTTCTGATCCTTGAAACGAGCATTTTTCCTTGACAAGAAAATATCTCCAAGCTTGAATTAATGATCATCAAAATGCAGTTTTCACAGACATGTCTGAGCTGTGGAATACAGTGGGGGAGGTTTGGAAGTTTTAAGGGCTCTTTCACATTAGGGCAGATTTTCTGCGTTTCAACGCAAAGGGTAAAGTTTGCGTTACCCAAGGTGAAATGAAAGTCCATAGACTTTCATTTTAGCTTTCACATATAACGCAGCCTTTTTGTGCGTTGCGTTACACTGCACCCAGGCGCAGTTTTTCAGCCAACGCTAGCTTTATGCGTTACAATGTTAGTCAATGTAAAACGCACACTATGCGCGTTTTCAATCCGTTAACGCAGGCAATCAGTCCCAGAATGCAACAGAGGAACAATGTAGAAAGTTGAAAACTAAAAGAAAAAAAAATTACCTGCGTTTTTCTATGTGCAGTAACGGATTGAAAACGGATTAAAAACGCACACTCACTGCAGTGCAACGCATATCAAAACGCATTAAAAGGCATACAACAAAACGCATGCTTTGAGCGTTCTCCAACGCAAGCTCTGATGTGAAAGAGCCCTAAAGCCCTTTAAAAACCAGAAACAACACTGCAGGTCACTGGCAGCATTTAGACTCTTTCATTTCATAAAATAAACTTACATGAAAAATGATGCTGCCCAGTGCCCAATGCCGCCTATATTTGTACAGTAGAATCAATAGGATGGGTAGATAATTGTATTAAAAAAAACACCCTGAATTGTAGTGCAAAAGTGGGATTTGATTTTAAAGGCAAATAGACGAATAAGTCATTTAATAGGTAATTTTCAGGTACAACGAATTGAATGTAGAGTTCCACATCATGATGTACGAGCAGTCCTGCACTACACAGTTCGCAATGCCTTATATTAATATTCATGGATTGATAATATGTGACAATAGCATATACGCTGTAAAATAAGTAACTTTAAGCATAGAGAAGTTTCATGTAAAGGAAATGTTCTCTCATTAACTCCTTCTCAACTCTGGGAGACGTTAAATGAAGTGATTAATGAGTTTGGACACACATTGTTGTCCCTGGTATGCACAGAGGTGTGAAATGACACAAGCATCTCTTTCCCAGTGAAGATCCTGACAAAGTGTTGACAGTGACATCTTCACTGAGTCCTGTACAATACGCAGGCAGGCAGCACCTCTGCAAGGCGTTCACACCGGGCTCCTCTGGCAGAGCAGCAACAAATCACACGTGTCTGTCTATATGTCTGTCTGTCTGTGGGCAAGTGGGTGCCAACTGTCCCCGACTTGCTCTAAAATGACAATACTTGCTGCACTGACATTTCTGCTGAACTTACTGCTGATGTTTTCAGGAGCACAAACCAACGGAGTCATAACACACGAAATACAGTATGTCCTTGATATTATTATTATTTGTATTATATTTATTATTATTATTCACCTATACAATATATCAAAATGCAAACATAACCAGTTGCATCCAAAGAAGAAAGGATGCACTTTCCCCCATCTCCTGTACTGGTGTCCCCATGTAAGCTGACATGTGAACAATGAACAGGTTGACAGGTGCACTGAGCTGAAGTAGAATGTGAACTCACATGAAGAAGGATCATGCCATATATGTAGACCACCACATCATCACAGCCAGGACTAAGACACAGCAGGTTCTATGTCCTCCTTGTGCTTGTGTGGGTTTCCTCTGGACATCCTGGTTTCCTCCCACAATGCCCCCCCCCCCCTATAAAAATACTAGTAGGTCTACTGGATTCCCCCAATCTTGGCTTTAGGCCATGTTCACAGTGGTGTGTTGTGGTACGATGTAACAGCTGTTTTGTAACGTGGCTTACCACACTGCAATGCACTGCCATTGCCGTTCACAGTGCGGCTGGTGCGTTGCGGTATAACGGGTTGCGTCGTAGTAATGGCCAATCTCCACTAGTTATGCTTCAGTTTTTCTGGATGCAGATTTCTGAATGTGGCAGTTTAAGGCTTCTTTCACAGTGGGACGTTGAGTTTGATGCGACGTTAAAGTCGCACAACGTGCCCCTAACGCAGCGCATGTAGGTTATAAAATTGGACTTTATTTTGTACTACGTTATGTGTCTCTTGGTGCGCAGTTTTCACCGCATACTAATGGAACGAAAATGGCGCATGCGTTACATTTAAAAAAAAAAACTTTACTGAGCATGTGCAAAACACATAACGCAGCAAATGCATTGCTAAACGCACAGCATGCAGAACTTTCTAAATATTGCTACACGTTACACACAACGCAACGTGTGCACTGTGAATGTCGCACAGACTTTGCATTCCTGTGCATTAGTCTGCGTTGGAACATTTTCTAACATGCGACTTTAACGTCGCACTGTGAAAGAGGCCTAATGCTCTGCATGCAGTGCGTTTGCCGCTCTCTTTGAGCTGGAATGTTCCTAATATATAAAGATAATTTTTTGGGTGGTCTTCTGTAGTATTATAATTTATTAAGCGATGATGACCAACGGAGCAAATAAAATAAAGCAAATAAATTAAAACATGAAAATAATAGCAATTCGCTTATGTATGGAATAACACAAAAATTCAATTATGTGATGCAAAAAAAAGGGTGATCATGTACAGAGTGGTTAAACCTATTAGCTACTTATCAGAATTCATCTTCTATTAGTGAATCTTTTCACATCATCAAGTTTGTGTGCACTGCCCCATGAATGGGCCTGCTAGGCTGAGTATATAACTTCCCACACCCACCAAGTCTTCTCATACTCAGAATCCGGATACACATCACAACAGGGGCCTTATGTTATAGTTATACAGAATCCATTCTGACCCACCACAATGAAATAAAGGTCCTCGGTCTCTCTTATTACACAGGGGATGATTTACTAACAATGAGAGGCAATTGAGAGAAGGTATGGCCACTTCAGACATCCAGTCATGTGTATGAGGATTTTAAAAATATGGAAAGTCTCTGCACATGATTTCATGTTGAACTCAGCTTCACCTCACTGCACTTCTGCATCACTAAATCACCCCACAGTCTTCAGGAATTAATGCAAACCTACTTCTGCATTTTGCTACCTGTAATTAATGAATGTTAAAAACCCATTGTAGAGTGTGTGACTGTAAGAATGACATATCATGTAATTGTGTCATTGATGTTTCAGGAAATGTCATGAGACATTCCTCTGAATTATGATAGTGATTATTAACTTAGACTGCTAATATATTTAGCTTCTAATAGGATAGCCCCTATTATACATTTACTTTTTTTAAAAGGAGGGAAAGGTGGCAACACACAGACAAAAATATATTTTATGGTACAGGTGGTTAGTATTAAAATTGGTGAGCTTTATGGGGACAAATACTTCCAGGGACAAATACTTCCAGGGACAAATGTTCAAAACTAGACAACCAGAGTGTGTGGCCTGAAAAATGAGATAGCTGGCAACACCGTGCTATAAACTTTACTGCAACTGATTATAACAGTAAATAAAAACCCACACAGACACACGTACATCAATATACACAAATGCACACACTTACAGCCATACACATGCAATATACATGAAGACACCCACACACTGATGCCCACGAATGCAATATACACAACACAAAGGCCTCAATTCACCAGAGAAAAGTTAGTAAGAGATAAAAGGTCGGTATTTTATCTCATGCGGTATTTTAACACTTTGTTTGCAATTCACCACTGTGAGAGGATAGAGAGAGGAGTGTTCGATAGCAGGCGATAATGATGCGATAATGTAGCGATATGGATGCGAAAACCGTGAGATAAACGGTCGATAGTTATGCGGTGTTAGTGATTTGCATGTGATACTTTGGGATGCATGAAGTAAAGGATTGTGGGTAGGAGGAGGAGGTTATTACCAGCATGTGACCGCAGAGGGTTCCCCTCCCTGTTTTTGACCCTCTCCTTCCATTACAAATCCCTCCCTTCGTTCTGCATATTAAGTATAAAGCGGAATATAACCCTGCATTTCAACTTTGCTCTAAAATATTATTTACAGCATATTATATGCAAAAAGCATTTTTTTTCACTAGACCAGCATTGGAAGGGTTAAACACAGAGGTTTAAAGTTCAGTGGAGAGATATGCAGAAGTTCAGATAGATACATTCTATTTAGTTGAATGTATCTATTGATAAATGTTACACACTTTTTGGCTGTCCTCCAAGCTCCTTCTCAGTGAGAGAGAGTGAGTCACATTCAACACTTAGATACATTTATGTAAACAAAATGTATCTATTCCAGCTTCGGATGCGTCTGCAGAAATCTCCAGGAACTTTAAAGCCCTGTGTAACCCTTCCAATGCTGGTCTAGTAAAAAAAAAAAATGCTGGTTGCATATAATATACTGTAAATAATGTTTTAGAGCAAAGTTGAAATGCAGGGTTATATTCCGCTTTAAGCAAGCATTTATAATATTAAGTGGATGGGTGAAACGGAGGAGGTATTTGGATACATTTTCACACTCACTCCCGATGAAAAATGTATCCAGATTCCTCCTTCCTTTTGCCCATCCACTTAATATTGTAAATACTTAATATTGCTTAATATGCTTAATATTGTAAATGGGCTGCTCTCTGGTGCCTGAAATATATACAGTATAGGCTGTTACTGTGTGCTGCTAGTAAACTAGCTGCAGAGTGAGCTGCAGGCAGCAGCTGTGAGAAAAAACACATATCTCCAGGTACATTCAGGGGGTAAATAGATGAAAAAATAACAAATGGCCACACACCCTTTTTTCCCTGGTGAATTGTGATTTTGAGAAAAAATAACGACTAACTATCGCCTATTTATCACACATTTATCTCACATTTATCGCATGGATTTCTCTCTGTCGATATTTCACCCAATACTTCTGGAGAATTGCTATTTGGAGATATCACAGGAGGTAAATTACCTCCCATGAGATAAATAGGTTGGTAACCTCTGGTGAATTGAGGGCAAAGACACCCACACACTGACACCCACACATGCAATATACACAACACAAAGACTCCCACACACTAATACCCACACATGCAATATACACAAACACACCAACACACTGACACCCATATACATGCAATATACATAAAAACACCTACACACTGACACACATGCACACACAGACACACATACATACACACATACAGGCAGTGCACTTTACTGCTGTCAGCCTCTCCTGTTTCCGTGCAGGGCACTGGATGGACGCTACATGCAAAGAGTTTTTTTTACCAGACAGTAACCGCACCGCCTGTCAACCGCTGACACACATGTGGTATGAATACGCCCATTCAGCTGCATTGTTTTGCAAATGAAGGGCGCTTGACCCCAGCGAACGGTGGCTAAGCAGCAAGTTCAAAGTGCCATTTAGCCATTTGTTTGAAATGCCCATACACAGACACTCCTACATATGCATGCACACTCACACATTTTCACACTCAAATGCATACAATCACATATGTACACATACACACACACACACACACACACACACACACAGACACACATGTACACACATAAAGACACACATGTACACACATAAAGACACACATACTCACACGAACAGATACACACACACACACACACACACACACACACCATGCACACACATACTCACAGTCTCTTTCTCTCTCTCTCTCTCTCTCTCTCACACACACACACACACACACACACACACACCACACACACACACACACACACACACACACACACACACACACACACACACACACACACACACACACACACACACCATCTGTCCATTTTCCTTGTTTAGTAACATCCCTTCTACCTGTAGCTTCTGAGTGACATCTCATACATCTCTGTACATGCATCTCTACCCATTAATGCCATACAATCAGCTAATCAAACACCATTCTCCCCTGCTGCTGACACCCAGCTCTATTTGGTGTGTCAGATGTTATAGTTGTCTGCTTGATGCTGATGTATGATAATTTATTTAAGCTTCACATACTAATTAGTTGAAGGCTCAAATGTAGCTGAGATTCCTCAGCAGGCTTCTTGTAAGAGATTTTCTTCTTTCAGGTGTGGTCAGACAATGCTATTCACTTTAATATTTTAATTCTTTTAAATGCCATACACATACACACTCACGTAAGCTTCAAAGGTAAGTAGTCTATGGAGATGGTTTATTAAGGGATCTGAATGATTAAGAAGCAGTGAACCAAAGCAAAACTGCCATCCAGCATCCACCAGCACTCAGTGGCGTTCAGTAATGAGATGTGCTGCTAGTTAAGAAGGGTAGTTTGTGAATACTACTCTGTGTGATGCTAATAGATACACATGAAGCTAATCAGGCCGACATGTTGTGATTAAGTGGTGAATGTGGACTTGGGAAACCTTCTGAGTGGGTGTCCATCTACTTTCTTATTACCATTTCTTGGTATGAACTGTGCCCTGTCCCTGACTCTAGTTGATGGTCTGACATTTTCTATTACATCAGATTTGGGGGGGGGGGGGGGGGGGGGGCAAAGATCTGACAATCAAGATGCTGTGGCAGCCAGAGACCAACTACATTGGTGATACTTGTACACCCTTTAGTTTTCCAGCTGAATGACCATGTTGGCCTTCTTGGGGAGCATTATCAATGAAACAAATAGCAAAAGCCTTTCCAGATGTTATAGTATACAGCTATTGTACTTTAATATCAAGTGTGTGAGTAGCACTCAGCTAAAGACTTGGACAAATTATCTGCATGAACATTTACATGGGTATGCACGATGGTGTACTGGGCAGCCCCAGTGTCTCAGGTTTGATCACTGGAGAGGACACTATCTGCATGGAATTTCTATGTTCTCACCATATTTATGTGAGTTGCCTCTCATATTCCAAAAACATAATGATAATCTAATTGGTTTCCCCCAAAAATATGATAGGAATATCAGACAATTAGGTAGGGACACTAGAATGTGTGCTTCCCTGAGCAACAGTTAGTTATATGACTATGGACTTTGTAATGTGCTGTGAAAAGCTAATAAGGTGCATAGACACCTTCAAATTCTGTTGAAGTTGACAGTTCAGAGCCTGATACTGTACAAACATGTTGCCAGCCTCCAGGCTGGTGGCGCATTCTGTTGCCATGGAGAGCCTTGAGCCATCCAGCATTTATACAATTTTTAAGGTGCCCACTAAGGGTACAATTTTAACTGAAGAATCGCCCAAACGAGCAGATACTTATAAAATGGAAGATTATATTCAAGATCGGCCTACTGACATTTAAATCATTATATAATCTGAGCCCTGGATACATTAAAGAAATGTTGCAGCTCCGTAGCAATCACTGCAATCTCAGATCCACAGGTTCTAATAATATAGTCATTCCCAGAGTCCACCTGAAAACTTCTGGTCTGAGATCCTTTTGTCATGCCGCTCCTACATTATGGAACTCCTTACCTCTGCAGATCAGGACAGCTCCATATCTGGAAGTGTTTAAATCCACCAGACTGAAAACCCACCTGTTCAGTTACATTTGCAGAAATATAATTTTTGTTGTGTTTAAAAATACTTCATCCTAATACAAACTACTGAATCTGAGAGAGGCTATACGCTTTGAGTCCCATGGGAGAAAAGCGCTATAGAAATGTTATTGTTATAAATGCGATTTAATTGGCAGAAAATAAACCTTGTTGATATCCCAAATGGACTGTGAACGATTCTAATAGTTATCATTCAACATCAATTTAGTTGATCAATTTTTTTTTTTTATAATCGGTTGTGATGGATAGGTACAGAATAATCGGTTGTGATGGATAGGTACAAATTAGTTCTTTGATTGTGAAATAATCAGTGTCTTACAACATATTATTTCTGATCATGATCACATTTATCTGATCACTTGGGCGATTCTTTGCTGAGAATTGTACCATTAGTGGCCACCTTTAAGTCCTCGATATGTGTCTTGCTTCATAGCACATACATAACACGGTGCACACTCAGCACATTATTTTCTTAACATGTACGATTGCTATGTAACATGCACATTTCTACACACGTTATTCAGAAACTTACCACAGAAAGTGTGATAGGCTTATGTGGTCCATTTCAACATAAAGATGTGAACTTGCCCATACAAATGTATGGGCCATGTGTTCACATGCGGCAACGTTCCGTGCATAGTGTGAACTCACTCAAACATGTAGGATTTATATAACCGCACAATATTAATAATAATTATGAGCTCTTCTGACAGACAGTTAAAGGACAACCGAGGTGAGGTGACATGTGACTTGATGAGATAGACATGGGTGTGTACAGTGCCTAGCACACTAATAACTAGGCTGTGTTCCTTTTTTCTTTCTCTGCCGGAAAGAGTTAAACATCAGGTATGCAAGTGATGGTTTCTGTCCGGGGTCGGGACCGGGTCAGACTGGGTCAGACTATATGATAGCCCTCATTGATAATAAATTACAGCCATAAAATACTTTCCTGTCAGTAAATGGCTTCCTGGAGCAGGAAAGAGATAAAAAGGGTCAATAAGTCATAGTTTTGAGCTCTAGCATACTTCAATGAAGGTGTCATTGAGCAGAGACAATGAAACAGTACAAATTTAAAAACTGGATTTAAATATAAAATAAAATTGTGGGATATCTAAAAAAGTCATTTTTAAGAGGAGGATAGATACAATTGTTTTTCTAACCAGTTAATTTTCACCTCAGATGTCCTTTAATGGCATGCAAGTTCCGCTTTTCCATCAATATTCTCCTGTCTTCCTCCATGGTCATATCTTCTCACTTCTGCCTACACGACTTCTCCCAATCCTCTACTCTCCTGTGGAACACACTCCCTCAACACAACCACCAGTGGGTAGGCACAACCTGAAAACTCACCTCTTCAGGCAAGCATACTCTCTTAGGACACCTTGGCAGCTGGTCACCATTTTACCATCTCATACACAGCTTCGCTTCCTCTATTGTCCTTACCCTTAACTCTTAATGCCTGGTACACACCATGCAATTTCCCATCAGTTAGACGGGTCAAATCGATTATTTCCAACAGGTCTGATCTGATTTCACATTGTTTTTCTGATCGATTTTGTATAGAAGTGATCGAAAATTGTTCTGAAATCAGATCGGACCTGTCGGAAATAATATGATATGCATGTAAATACCAAAATTGGGAAATTGTATGGTGTGTACATACCTTAATGCCTGGTACATACGATGAGATTTTCTGGCAGATTTACTGCCAGATCGATTATTTCCAACATGTGTGATCTGATTTACGATCAATTTTCCATAGAAGTGAACGGAAAATCTATCAGAATTCAGATCGGACACATTGGAAATAATCGATCTGGCAGTAAATCTGCCAGATAATCTTATGGTGTGTACCAGGCATTAGACTGTAAGGACAATTGGCCAGGGCTCTCTTTCTCCTTTTGCCTCACAATGCTGTGTAATACGCGTGCATATCTTCCAACATTATGTAAAATCTCTAATTGATTTGTGTGCTGCATAAACTGTAATCCACCATTGTCTTGTGCTGTTAACTGTTGTATTGTTTGTATTGAATTCTTATACATTGTAATCTATTGTACAGTGCCACAGAATATGCTGGCACTATATAAATCAATTTTTATAATTAACTGTTCAATGTACTCTTTTAAGTTACTTTGTGCAGCGCCACGGAATATGTTGGCGTTTTATAAATCAATAATAATAATAATGAGTGCTTTGGAAAATGTCAGTACCCTATAAATGAATACTAACACCTGGTTTAATGTCTAATAAAGGACTGCTGATTCTTTGATAGATAACAACTGCTACTGCGGTCCACAATAATACCACTGTTGTGTTTTGCAATGCCTGCATTGCATACCATTTCCTAAAACAATACAGTGTTTTGATGAGAGTTTTTTTTTTTTGTTTGTTTGTTTGTTTTTTTGTAGACATTGAATGATATGCATATAAATACTATATGTATATATTACTCTTAGTAATCGTGTCTATAGTTTAGCACTTGCATGATTCTTGCCTAGAGGACAACTGTAGTGACAAGAATATGGAGACTTCCATATTTATTTCCTCTTAATACCGGTTGCCTGGCAGCCCTGCTGATCTATTTGGCTGCAGTAGTGTCTGAATAACACCAGAAACAACCATGCAGCTAATCCTTGTCAGATCTGACAATAATGACTAAGGGCCCGTTTCCACTAGTGCAGGGCGAATCGCTGGGATTCCACCGCTGACAAAATCGCATGCGGATGCGATTCCGCATGCGATTTTTGCCGCGATTTCGCATGCGATTTCGCATAGGCAGGCTATCAGCGATTTTAACCATGTCACTGCCTGGCTCAATGTACATTAGTTTTAGTGCGAATTCGCACGCGAAATCGCGGCAAAAAACGCATGTGCGATTTCCCCTATTAAATACATTGCCTGCGAATCGCCTGCATTCCACACGCAGGCGAATTCTGCAGGCCCTACCGTGCAGAAAAATCCTGCACAGAAAAACGCACCAAAAAACTGACAAGTGGAAACAGTCTCATCCACTTGTATTAGTTATGCGAATCCGCATGCGGATTCGCTCTAGTGGAAACGGGCCCTAAAACACCTGATCTACATATGCTTGTTCAGGGTCTATGGCTAAAAGTATTATAGGCAGAAAATCAGCAGGATAGCCAGGCATCTGGTATTGCTTATAAGGAAATTATTATGGCAGCCTCCATATCACTCTCACTTCAGTTGTCATTTAATAACCCTTTCGCATCAGTAATCAGACCATCTCTGTACAATTAACCACCTGGAATGACTGCAGGCACCTCGCTGTTATGAATTAAAGGTAGGGCTGGTACCAAACATAGCATCATATCAGTTCTTTTTTCATCAGCCCTAGTTTGAATATTAGTCAAAGAATGGAAATGGTTGCAGTGAGTAAAAACAACATTTCTTTCTTTGAACATGACCCCCATATGATGGCTGTGACGGTGTGACCAATGCCTGGCCCTGATAACTCCTTCAAGATTTCATGAGGGTCAGTAGGCAGTCACTAGGCATGAAGGGTCCATGTAGACATCCATAGACAGCTTAGGAGTTTGTGCTGAGAGCATAATCATGTATACTCATGTGAAATGACTGCATACATCAGCAGGGCTGTCCTTAAATAGTGTGGTCATCTTAGCTGGTCAGCCCATGAATGCGCAGTCATCAGCACATTGGCCTGGTGCACACCAAAAACCACTAGCAGATCCGCAAAATGCTAGCAGATTTTGAAACGCTTTTTCTTCTTTTTCTGTAGCGTTTCAGCTAGCATTTTGCGGTTTTGTGTAGCGGTTTTGGTGTAGTAGATTTCAGATATTGTTACAGTAAAGCTGTTACTGAACAACTACTGTAACAAAAAACGCCTGGCAAACCGCTCTGAAGTGCCGTTTTTCAGAGCGGTTTGCGTTTTTCCTATACTTAACATTGAGGCAGAAACGCATCCACAATCCAAAATCTGCAGCAGCCCGGGAGTATGCGTTTCTGCAAAACGCCTCCCGCTCTGGTGTGCACCACCCCATTGAAATACATTACCCTAGCGGATCCGCACCCGCAAGCAGATCGCAAACCGCAGCAGAAACGCTCTGGTGTGCACTAGGCCATTCTTATACTTTTATTATTGCCACCTTTTAGTTTGTAACTCCACTTTTCACTCATGGAAAATACCACAATTTATCTGTATACATTACAGGGCAGAGCTTTCAGGGACATTTATTGCAGATCTGATGAGTTTAGTGAGTATCAGGCAGGGAGTGGAGTGTGTCAGAGTCTGACTGCTGTACTTACATGATCAGTCCTAGAGGTGTTAATAGAAAAATACCATGTTGTTGGCATTGCTTGAATGCTCAACCTCAATTCCCATATTAGGAAAAACAATACTTGTTAGAGTCTTCTCTCACGTAGGCCTGGTGCACACCAAAAACCGCTAGCAGATCCGCAAAATGCTAGCAGATTTGGAAACATTTTTTCTTCTTTTTCTGTAGCGTTTCAGCTAGCATTTTGCGGTTTTGTGAAGCGTTTTTGGTGTAGTAGATTACATGTATTGTTACAGTAAAGCTGTTACTGAACAGCTACTGTAACAAAAACGCCTGCAAAACCGCTCTGAAGTGCCGTTTTTAAGAGCGGTTTGCGTTTTTCCTATACTTAACATTGAGGCAGAAACGCATCCGCAATCCAAAATCTGCAGCAGCCCGGGAGTATGCGTTTCTGAAAAACGCCTCCCGCTCTGGTGTGCACCAGCCCATTGAGATACATTGACCAAGCGTATCCGCAGCCGCAAGCGGAATGCAAAACGCAGCCGAACCGCCCTGGTGTGCACTAGGCCTAACAAAACAAAATTATAGAAATAATTAAAAAGATGCTTTCGTTTCTGCTCTGTTCAGACCTCTGGAAAAGTGGAGGGAAAATTACACAAGAAGGTTAACTGAGATGTCTGAGGGAAGTCCTGCAATTGTAATGTGTATATTACAGAAGTGTTTGTGGGCCTATTATATGTGTTACCAATGTATTAATGAAAAGGGAAATGCTTATTTAACAGCCTGTGAAGAATAAAACTGCTCAGGCTTAAAGTTAAAAATAAATAAATAAAAACAGGAAGCAGGCATTATCACAAAATCACTGACAATTCCTCCCGTAATTAGGTCTAGGGCAATTCTACATATATGAATGCTCTCATAGATCCATGCACAGAATAAAAACATTTACATGAGACGGTTTGCCATTAGCCAAACTATACCAATTACTACAGCCACTTTCAGCACATTTATAATACAGTTTTGCTTAGTAAAACAAACAGGAAACTGTAGTGCTCCACTAAAGAAGAGCTGCAAAGCACTATTTCTGCAGTTTTCATCATTCCCTTACAAACAAACATATCTTCAGTAACACATACCAGAGTGATAGAGTGATTATGTTGCACTGCTAATACTCTCCAACTACAGCAGTACAAGCAAGTTTCAACTTATTCACATTTAGTACTGCAGATACAATATACTTCTATTGCTAATTTATGGAAACTGGAGAAACGGTGATGCTGTTGCCAATGGCAACTGGAGTTTTAAATGCTTGAGGCAGATGTGATTGGTTGCTATGCACAACATCTCTTTCACCCAGTGTAATAATATCAGTGCCTACATTGCCACAGTAAAGTCCGTTCCCAGCAACAGCTTAGTATTTTCATTAGACATCTATCTTGCTTATCCCATATTCGGATGACAGGACAAACTGTGACAAGTTCTGTTTTCAAAGGGGGAGTTTAAAAAATAGAATAGATAAAATATTTCCACTGCTTCTGATGTGAAGAATTCTTCTTGTAAAACAAAAGATTTCAACGTGGATAAAGTAACAATTTCAGGAGTGTGAATTTGTCTCGCACAATCTGTGATAAGATCATCCCATACTACTGGAGACGTTCAAGACAATTGTTTTCTTTGCTTGCAATTTATATGGGTGTTCGTGGAGTTTGGAATTACACGGCAGATAAGGCTGTCTGTTCTGGAAACACACACATCATCTCCTTTTATCTGTCTAAATACATTTATCTCGGGACATTTTCCTTGTTATAGATCAAAGATTGCTCCCGACCATAGGAAAAATGGATTGATGCAGAATTACAAACCCAGTTAGGGGAGAAAAATATATGACTTACTAAGATTAGTCTAAAACTAAGGAAAATGCATTGCTTAGGCAAAGGCATTTGAAAAATAGGTGACATTTTTTTATCTTGCAGTTGCACTTCTAGAAAGCAGTTTTTCGTGCTTTTGTTTTTTGCTAATGTTTTTTGCTAATGTTTTACAAACAACTAACTAGTGAGTTCGATTCAGTAATACGTGAAGCACAACTGTGACATGGGCAAGGTGTGACTATTGCTGCTTTTTGTCGATGCTCATTGGAGACCCCTTGTGGCGAAAAGGGATATATTCCAGCCTAAACCCTAAGTAATGTACTAGAAATATATTCTAACGAAAAATTCCTGCAATGTCTTTAATGCTTCACTATCAAATCGCTATAGATTACAGTTTTTCGTTTGCGAAATATTGGGTTATTGGGCTTCTTGATTCGTGGTAAAAAGCTTTGTTATTCTCTTCTCACTGGAACGTGAGGGACTTTTGGGAAATGACAGCATCGCCATTGTAAGGCTGCTGCTTCTTGACAGACTTGTGCATCCTGCAAAAAAAGAAAAAATTACAATCGCTGAAATAAAAATTAATTGAGATCCCTTGATGAAAGGGAAATTGGAACGTGTGTATAATTGCATTCCATTTAAGTCTCTTTCAAGTATTTTCACTTGCAGGTTCCTGTAGGCGTCCATTCATTTCTTTGTTATCATTAATTTGTGGTTTTATTTGACACTGAAGGTTTGTGACAGAATTGTCAGCTCTTTAAGTCATCTCCAGATGGAAAAAATACACATCAGACACTTTCAGACAGGATTCGATTTATATCTCAAGGTGGGTGGAAATAAAAATGATACTTAATATTGTCTGCACTTTCCTGTAGATGTCCACCAGGGTAAATATGGACTGATTTGCAACATTTTATTGATTCTTGGCTTTGATATTAAGTACACTGAAGTGTCCTCTAATTATACGGGAGGGCTATTATTTGTCTACTTTATTATTACTCCTCTGCCTCTAAAAAGGTGCATATTGGCAGCGTAGATAAGGCTGGTTACCTCTATCAATACCAAACCAGTCTATCACTTCCAAACTGAGAATACACCACACTGCCAGAAATCATGACATCATGACTAATGCTAGAACTGAGCTGAACTGAATATATATATATATATATATATGTACATACATACACACACACACACACACACACCAATAGTAAGTGCCCTGCACCAGCCTTACGTTGGCCTCTGTAGCACTGGAGTTACAGGACATTATATGGAGTGCAAGCAGAGGTGTCCCTTTGCTGTTTACATAAAGTACATCCTTCAAATGTTAATATGTGTATTTGTTAGGATCCCACTGGATTTAATAAAGTGGTATGACTATTAAAATCTATGCTATTTATTCCGTTGTATTATATACTGAAAGTATTAGGAACCACTGCCTTCATGAATGGGGCAAGCATATGCCATACAAAGATAGCCGTTTTGTCATGAATGGGATTTCCAGCTTTTTGCTGAGTGAGTGTATCCACGCTGCCTGCACTGGGCTGTGTTGACTGTGAGCTCAGGCAAGCTGTGCTCTGTGGATGTGGCCGTTGGGCTCAGTGACTACATACAAGTAACGGCCGGGACAGTCTGCACTGCCAGCAATAATCGCTGGGATAGCAGCTGCATTCCAGAGTCTCTGAACTCTCTGTGTCTCCAGCTTTCATTTTACTGCAGGCCTTGTGCTGTACAGGGCCTGCAGTAAAATGAAAGCTGGAGACTCAGAAAGCACCGCAACAAGTTCAGGCAATAGTTGGGGGAGATTTGCATTGTCAAATATGAGAACTATTTGCCGAGTTTGAGGCAGATGTACCCTTCCTCCCTCCAGCTCAAACGTGATTATTAAGATTGTCAGCTACAATTGTATGAATTACAGAAAAACCCATCTAACAATTCATGTGTCAAGTGCTGATATCACTGATGAGCTGTATTAACTATTTAACAATTATGGCTAAACACTATAAAGGTCAATATTAAACACTTCTCTCTGAATATAATTATGTGATAATAATATTCTATATTTTTTAGCCAAAAAAAGTTTGCCTTTAAATAAACTGTCAATTTGTTTATATGGCTTTGCGATAGCGCTGCGCTAACCCGGACTGTATTATCTTGCCTGCACAGTTCAGCCGCCAGCTGCCCACAACCAAACGCTCCCTAGCCAAGGTGCTGCTGCTGGCCATTTGTCTATTTTCACATTATCGGGATCTTTTTTTTTATTATTTCTATTTCAATAAGCGCATTTTCAGGGGAAATAAGTATAAACACAAAATGATAATTATTGCCCTCCTTTGCCTGAGAAGGAATTTGAAATCTGTTGATCTAATACATCTTAAAAGTATATTTAATTTGGTGACAACGGTTTATTTTTCTGTTTAACACAACTTAGTAGGTTGATATTCTGAACATCATTTAGACACTCCCAATTTCATGTGAACTATTTAAAAAAGTGCATGTATAAAACTCACTCCAATTTTTTTTTTAATCGCCAATAACAAATACTCCAAACCAGCTGTGCATTTTAGTATCACTATGTAGGAGTTGGCAGAAAACCCACAGTGTGCAATTAATCTGGTATGTGTAAAATACACTGGAGGTGAGAAAATCGATGTAAATAACAAAAAAAGTAAACAATGTATGTAAATTAAATATAAAGATTCTTTTTAATTTTTAAAGCAATACACTGTGTGTTTGATACATGATGCAAAATTACTGGCCAAGCCTACACAAAGCCTGGCTGCAAATAGTGAATATGGAAAAAGATTTTTTTTTCCGACCGAAATAAAGAAAAAAAAACAAACAAAAAATAAGGCAAATAAGGGACATTTTTTTTGCAATAAAATCTTTTTTTTTTCCTTTCAGAATACATACAAAAAATACCAATGTTCTCTTTTTTTCTTTACTGTTTACACCTTAAAAATAATGGCAATTTGAAATCCTGACAAACTGCTGGTTGTTTAGTAATAAACATGCATTGTATGTAAGATTCTGAAGGGGGGCTTGTACCCAAAGAGACGTTAAATAAGATACAATTACAATAAAAGCAGTCATTTCTTTCTTTTGAAGTAACATTAAAGAGAAAGATGTGTTATTGTTGTCCCTGTTTAGAACTCTACAAGGGGAGATTCCACATTACCTATCCAGAAAATGCACTTTATGATCGATTCTGCTTGGAGCTAACATAAATAAATAGAGTGTCCATGGATCCAGTCCTCTGATGAACACCAAAATCTTTTTTTCCTTTTCAATAGAAAAAAAACAAAAACAAAAACATAATAGCGTCTTTCAGGTCCAGGTGACCTCACTGGTATCCTAGCGCAGATGCTGTGGTAAGTCTTTGCCCATACAGTGCATATGGAGAGTAATAGTGTCCTGTGGCTGCCGGCACTGGTACCGGGGCGCCCCCAGAAGGGATGGGGCTCTTGGAGTATGGATTGTAGCGGCTGCTGCTGAGTCCCAAGGGGTGGTGGTGGGGGCTGCGAAGAGTCAGATGGCTAGGGGAAACTCCTGTAGGTTGCATGTGCATGTGGCAAGCCATAGCTGCAGCAGCCAGTGATGAGGAGCTGGGGTATCCGGGCAACAATTTGTCCGCGGAGCCTGAAAAGGCCGTGTGTGTCCGCAGGTGGCCCAGAAGTTCCTCGGAGGAGGAGAAGCGCTTGTCACAAGGGCCTGTGGCTGAAACCCAGTTGCAAACATGGGGCAAGGGGTCGTTTGGAAGCATGAAACCATAGGGGTAGAGTGGGTGCCCGGGTAAAGAAGGTGGTGATACCGCATGCAGGGCGTGGCTGGGGTACACCAGAGGGTATCCAGATTTGAGGTCATGTGCGCAGGTTGCGCTGGCCCCCAGCTGGGAGGCGCAGTGGTAGCTGAGGCAATAAGGGTCTCTACACAAGCTGGCAGTCATTACAGATGGTGGCGATGCCCCTGTGAGGGGGCTGGAGGCAGCAGACTTAGAGCAGCCTAGAGAGCCCAGCTGGGCTCCGACCAGAGAGTTCCCCTTGGTATGGTCTAAGGAGACTCCATGAGCCAGAAACTGAGGAGGATAGCCAGCATAGGCTCCGGCCAAGCTGCCTGGGTAGGACATGCCAGCGGGTGGCAGAGGAAAGACAGTGTGGCCCGGTTTATAGGGTGACACAGGGGCCACCAGGCCTGATCCCAACATTGAGCCAGAAGAGCTGGATGAAGAGGAGACTGGAGTGGGGGAAGGGGCGGCAGAGAGGCTCTTACACCCTGAAGACCCCTCGGGGTGAGTCTGGGGTAAATCCACACTCAGCCTTCCGTGCGATCCTCCATCGGAAGAGTTGCTTTTAGTACACTGGTCGGCTTCCTTCTTGTCGGAGCTGTCTCCAGGGGGTTTGGGTTCCGAGGAGGGAGGGGGGGTGCGGGGTGAGCTTGGGCTGCCAGTCCGGGGGGTAAAAGGCGGACAGGCGGCACTGGGCACTCGGAATCCCGATTTATCGGACGAGCTCTGCTCCTTCTTATCGGGCGGCTTGGAGTAGGGCTTGAAGCTAGATTTATCCTCCGCTCCGATGTCGCTGAGCTTCAAGGGACCAGACTTGCTCTCCTTGTCCGAGCCGCTGGAGGAGCCGGTCACAGAGGACAACTTGGATGGGGCCGGGTCAGGCTTGCCGATCTGCGAGCAGGTCTGGGCCAGGAGGGCCAAGGGGCTCTTCTTGGCATCCAACTAAGGTGGAGAAACACAGAAAACGGAGATCACTGCATGTCCAATGCCTGAGTAATATCCCACAGACGTCAGTGCCTGAGCCCTACACATAATATCCCACAAACTGTTCCTATAACCCATAGATAACAACATGTGTAAATACGCAGTGTACAGGCATTATAATTATAATTCCTACATTAATAGTTCTATAGCATGTAAAGAAAGAGCTGGTGACTTTCAGACACAAATGAGAGATGAGGAGCGGGAAAGTGCCACGACAAATGTGCACAAACAGTATATATATATATATATATATATATATATATATATATATATATATATATATATATATATATATATATATATATTACTACCCCGTCTCTTTTGTCATCATTATTTCATTATTGCTGTTATTGTTACAGTATTACTACCGCACAACGCAATGGCTACTGTATTTTATTCATTCATGTGTTTACATCGCAGACGAGCAGCCACCGAAGAATATAAAATGTAAAAAGTCAGGAGCCCCCCAATGTGTGAGAGCAGAGGGATTCGGGGGGCGCCCTGGCAGCAGCCATGAATGGAGAGGGGTCACTAGAGGGAGATGTTGGTCCTGTCCTCACAGGGGACCTTTCTGCAAATCGCCGACTCCCCACTGTCCCCGGCCTCACAACTAATACACATTAACACAGCTCACTGCAATCCTTTACTAGCAGTGCTGTGCATAGGGTGAAATATCAAACCCAGAACTTTTCTGCATGCTTTGCATAGGCATTATAGAAAACACCAGGATTTCTGCCCACTCCAATGTACTAAGAAGCTACAACTCACACTCATTACTGGGCTGTCTTTAGATTCAATACCTTACCAATTCGTATCATGTCCAGACACCGACTACTATCTATCTATCCATCTATCAGATCCTATGACTTTTTTTCTACCAGCCGTGCCTTTATCTGTCAGGTTAATCTATACACGCAGTCAGAAGTGCTAAAAATGACACATGCAGGATATATAGATATATATATATATATATATATATATATATATATATAGATAGATAGATAGATAGATAGATAGATAGATAGATATAATTTTTATTTTTTTCTAGCATATGGTCTGGCACACATTAGAGATTTGCTATTTTGCAGGCCTCTTAGCTTATTCATTATTCTCCTGATTGCGAGGGGTTGTGTGGGCATAGCTATTTTTCTCTAGAGGGGTATAAGTGCCCGCAGTCCGGGCTGGTCGTGGGCCGGGGGGCACCGCACTGAGGTCGGCTGGCACTGTGAATTTCCCCAGGACGGGGCTGGGACTGTAGTCGGCGAGCAGCAGAGTGAGCGCTAACAGGCAGGGAATTAATGAGCAGCCTGTGTAATAATCTGGAGATGAGAGGCTGGGCATTACACACGGGACAGAGGTGAATGATCTGGGGTGACACACACTGATACATTGTGCATAGTAGGTAGGTACCTTTATGGGGTCGACCGGGCGGAGGGCAGGGGCTGCAGTGGTGATACACAGAACATACATTATATATAATAGGTAAGTACCTCTATGGGGCTTGCCGGGGTGGAGGGCAGGGGCTGCAGGGGTGATACGCAGAGTATATTGTATTGTAGGTAGGTACTTCTATAGGACTGGCCGGGAAGGAGGGCAGGGGTGACACTAAGGAGAAACACTGATATAATGTATATAGTGGGTACCTCTATGGGGCTGGCGGGGTGGAGGGCAGAGGCGAAACACAGAATGCATTGTATATAGTAGGTAGGTACCTCCACGGGGCAGGCCAGGGTGGTTGGCAGGGGCAACACACAGAATACACATTGCATATAGTAGGTAGGTACCTCTATGGGGCTGGCCAGGGTGAAGGGCAAGGACTGCAGGGGACACACACAAAACATACATTGTATACACTGAAGTAGGTAGGCACTTATATGGGACTGTCCGGGGTGGAGGGCAGAAGCTGCAGGGAGGACACACAGAACATACATTATACATTTTAGGTAGGTACCTCTATGGGTCTGATCGGGTGGAGGGCAGGTACTGCAAGGTTTACAAACAGGACACACACTGATACATTGTATTTAGTAGGTAGGTACCTCTATGGGGCTGACCGGGGTTTAGGGCAGGAACTGCAGGGGTGATACACAGGACACACAAAGATACATTGTATATAGTAGGTAGGTGCCTCTATGGGGCTGGTCGGGGTGGAGGGTAGGAACTGCAGGGTTGATACACAGGACACACAACGATACATTGTATATAGTAGGTAGGTACCTCTATGGGGCTAAACGGGTGGAGGGCAGGGGCAGCAGTGGTGATACACAGGACACACAGCGATACATTGTATATAGTAGGTAAGTACCTCTATGGGGCTGATCGGGGTGGAGGGCAGGGGCTGCAGGTATTCGGGGTGCAGGATGTGTCCGCTGCGGGCAGTCAGCATCTTCAGCACTTTGATGGGCAGTCGGCCGGCCTGGCGCAGGGGGTCACTGGGAGGCACAGTGTGGGCGAAGGCTCTGTTGGCCGCCGGTACTCCGCCGCTTCTCTTCCCCGAGCTGTCTCCGCTGTCCCGGGCTGTAGGATTGTCACGACTTGCAGAAGCCAGTGGCGAGCTGATCATGTCCCCAGGACAGGCATTGCAGGTCTGTGTGCCGCTGGATGAGCCTCCTGTAAGACAATGATCCCGAGTCACAAGCAGCTCCCCGGCCACTAGCGATGTATCAATTAGTCCCTATCCAGCAGACTGTACATGCGGGAGGCTGACAAGCTAGATCCGTCCAGACACAAGGCAGGGAGGCGTCCGGAATAAATGCGCCGCTCCGGGGCGAGGGAACGCAGCTGCAATGTATCACTGTCCTTCAGCAAATCCCGAGTCCTCACTCCTCAGCCAGTACAAGCAGATCCCTCCCGTCCAGCTCCGTCCCAGCGCCACTCCTGGTGTAGTGTGAGCAGCAGCGCAGCCAGCCGGAGCTCTGCCAGACAAACTCACTTCAAAAGCCTCCGAATTAGAGCTGAGATTAAAGCCTTTGCCGCCTTCCAATCAAATGGGACCCCGAGGTGATTGGAGGGTCAAGGGGATGTGACGTCCCCCTTCTCTGTGCTTCTTATGCTCTTCTCTTTCATTCTCATCCCCCTCCCTTCTCTCGGTGGTTTCGCCTCTTTGCTCAAAGCTCTGGGTTTAGCTAACATTTTATGGTTCATGTCCCCAACTGCTCTCGATTTTTGTAGCGTATTTCCGCCTCCTCTGTCTTCGTCCAAACAAGAGCTCACGAGATGGATGGGAAACCTCAAGCTCTGTCTTGTAACACTAGTTCCATTAGGAGGTGGGAAAAGGTAACCACCAAATCGTGTATACATTTCTAGGTAAAACTGCAAGAGGACCTGCTGGGGGCCACTATGAAAGAGCAGAACAGCTTCATGGTAAAGAAAAAAAAAACCTAAACAAATACTACTGGTATATCAGGCTGGAACATTTCTGTTACTTTCATAGGACTGTTGAACACTCATATTCATCACAGTTTTCACCTTGATAAGCGAAGGACATTCTCTTGGGCTACGCTCACAGTGGCCGTTGCGTTCTCTGTGACAGCAGAAACACAACGCAATGGATCGGGACAGCGGCGCTACACGTTATGCTCACGCTGCATCAATTACTGCAAAGCTTACAGCCATTAAAAAGTTTGCTTCACCTTTAGGCTGGTTTCACACCAGGACGTTGCGTTTTAGGGGACGTTAAGGTCGCATAAAGTGCCCCTAACGCAACGCCTGGTGGTGTTGGAGCAGGACGCTACCAAGAGCCGCGTTACAAGCAGCTCTTGGTGCGCCTGCTCTGTCTGAGGCACTGCGGAGACCACGTGAGCGGAGCTCTCCGCATCACGTGGTCCCGCCAGCCAATCAGCGGCCACTCCAAGAAGAAAACACTGCAAGTGCAGTGAATATTAAGTAGCCATGTGCCTGGCTACGTAGCGGCCTCTCCCCGCCTCCTCTCCGCCCCCAAAATAAAAAAAAGCACCCGTACTGAGCATGTGCAAACAGTCTGCATGCAGTACGTTATCAGGACGTGCTGCGTTACAATGTAACGCAACGTGGGCACTGTGAACAGCCCATTGATTTTTCATTGCTGTGCGGTGGGGTGCGTTACAGGCTGCTCTAACGTGCGCCTGTAACGTCCCACTGTGAAACCAGCCTTACCGTTAACGTGCCCGTTTAGCGGTAACACACTGCATTATGATGCCGCAGCTTGTTATACCGAAACACTCCTAGTGAGCATCGCATAGGCGGTGCATTGCCATGTTACAAAGTAGCTCAATGCACCACTGTGAACATGGCTTAAAGAGACTCTGTAACAAAAAAAAGTTCCCCTGGGGAGTACTCACCTCGGGAGGTGGAAGCCTCAGGGTCCCAATAAGGCTTCCCTATCCCCTGTAGCTGCAGGCAATCCAGCGCTGGCTCCCTCGAAGCGTCTCGCAATCCTGGCTCGACAAGCCTGACAAGGCTTTGTATATTTACCTTCTCTGGCTCCAGCGGGGGCGCTGTTGCGACTCTCAGCATGGAGATAGGCAAAAATAGCCAATCTTTGTTGGGTCCACTCTACTATGCAGACACAGGAGACTTGCGCCTGCGCAGTAGAGCGGACCGACAGCGATTGGCTATTTCCGCCTATCTCCGAGCGAAGAGCCGATACTGCGCCTGCTCTGGAGCCGGGAAGGTAAATATTTACATCCCGCTGTTTAGAGAGGCACAGCGAGACCACAGTGGGACACAGGGGGACGGGGGAAGCCTCAATAGGATCTGGAGGCTTCCTCCACCTGTGGTGAGTACCCCCTAGGGCAGTGTTTCTCAACATTTTATTGGTATGTACCCCTTTTAAAACCCTGTACTCACCAAGTACCCCCAAGCATAGTAAACATTATCACAAGTACCCCTTGACAAATATATATTTAATTGTAGTACATTATAATTAGTTCTAAACCATTTCCAAGCCTTTACTATTGCTTTTAATTAGCTAAAACACTAATTTGGGGTTGTTTAAAATAAGATTTATCATTGTCTAAAACTCTAAATTTGTTGTTCTTGGCTAAGTATATCAAGCCTGTGTACCCCCTAGAACCATTAGAAGTACCCACGTTGAGAACCTAGGCCCTAGGGGAACTTTGTTTTGTTACAGGCTTTCTTTAACTAGTGGGAAAATGAGCACTATAGTAGTCAATAGCAGTGTTTTTCAGCAACACTATAGCCAGGACCGGATTTTCCATAAGACACGGTAGGCACATGCCTACAGTCACCTTAGGTGGGAGAGGCGGCTCCCCTCCTCAGATTACTGACCTCAGGAGCTTATTGACTAAACCCTGCCTCATATCACTAACCTCAAGCACTAATGGCCCATACTCACGAGGGACTTTTGTCGCCTCAACACACGGCGCGCGCGTGTTGCGGCGACAGGTCGCTCGTGAGTATGGGCCGCCGCACGCGCGCGCACCCCGAACTGTCGCCCGCCACTCATGTCGCCATGCGATTGAAAGTTTCAATCGCATGGCGACAGTCGCCGCCGCACCTCCCCCGCAACTGTCGCTAGTCCGCGTGAGTACGCGGACTAGCGACAGCAACCTCCATTGAGGTGAATGAAGCTTCCGGCGGGGGGGAGGAGGAACGTCGGCGACAGCTTCCGTCTCGCCGCTGGTCCCTCTTCCGCGTGTGTACGCGGAGGGACCTGGAGAGAAGCTGTCGCCGGCCTGTCGCTAGCACGCTCACGTGTGCTGGCGACAGGCCACTTCTGCAGCCCGTGAGTACGGGCCATTACACCCTAATCCTTGTCTCCTGTCACTATGGATGTTATGAGCCAGTGATTAGTGTGTAAGATTCTAAGGACAGTTAGTGACATAACACAGGAATTAGAGTTTGGATTATTTTTACTTGGGGTGTGGCCTGTGTTCAGGGGTGGAGCTTAGGGTGCCAGAACACTTGTGTCTACAGGCCTCTGAGTAGTAAATCCGGCCCTGATTATAGCATGTACCCTGTTATTAATAATGACTAAGGTTGGATTTATACTTTTTCTGCTCCAAGTCAAAGTTTATGTCTCTCTCCTTATATGTGCATCAGGCCCACCTCCCATTCCATGTGAAGCCCATTCTTCCATTCGGAACATCTTGTACAGCAGCCCCTCTCTTTCCCTTCAGCAGCAGTTCTCCTCTCACTTGTGTTGCTCCTCATTTGCAGCCTTCCATTTGCAGACTCCTCTTCCACGTGCAGCAACCTTTCTTCCTTGCCCAGCTGCCCAGTTGGGCAGCAACTGCCCTAAGCCTGGGCTTTTGTGGCCTTTCCAGAAATCTGGCCCTGTTGATGACTGTGTTGTTTAAGTATCCTCTACTGTCAGTTATAGCATCTCACGTGCCCTTTAATGCCGGCATATTCAAAGTACGACCTGGACCACCAAGCCTTTTCAGGTGGCCCCTAATGCTCTCTACAGTTGTTAATTCCATGTGGCCCGCAGGCCATAGCTGCAGTACCACATGCAGGAGCCACATTGTGTCGCAGCTCCACCTCCCCTTTTGGTTGCCGGTAGGTCATCATCCGCCATTGTAGCAGTAGCAGCCACTTATTAGAAGTCAGACTATGCCAACAGCAGTAAGGCCTCATTCACATCTAAAAAGGCAAAACGGGAGCGATGTACCGCGATCGCTCCAGAAAATGCTGCAAGTTAAATGTTTGCGATTGGCGCTAATCACAAAATACCTGCAATCAGCGCCAATCGTGGCAGTTAGAACACTGCCATAGGATAACATAGCGCTAGCACTTTAGTGATTAGCGGGAATCGCCCGCTAATCACGTGAGTGTGAATGCGCCCTAACAGCCACGAATTAGTAGCTGCCACTGTGCTAACTGCACATGCTATTTGGGATATTTCCAGGGGAAATGTTTTATTTGACAAAATGTCACAGAAATAGTGTACCTAACACCATTCAGCAAAAATTATGCTTCATTTTGCTAGATCGGATCCCTGGCACTCTCAAGAATGGAGATGTGGCCCTGGGCCTAAAATGTTAGGACACCCCTGTTATAATGCATACTTATTTGTTAGGAATAATCCATAATTTAAATACTATTTCCACATTCCGTGATACTTCATAACGTATGTTAATTTATGATTTATTATCTGATTAATGTTAAATCTTACGGTACTGGAATGTGTTGACTTAGAACCTAGGGTTCACAGGACCAGTGAGCAAAGTAAATTTGTTGGGCACAAGAAGCACATAGCAAAACACTGTCAAACACAGCCCCTCGTGGGTGGCGGCACAGCGTTTGCTCAAATGTATTAATAGCGCAGGACGCAATAGCACAGGACGCGATTGCGGGCTGGAGCGCGGAAAAAGATACGCGTGGCTCAGGGCCCGCAGGCACAGCTGCTGTTGATTTACAAGCAGTAACAAAAGTACCTGTCGGTGGGAGAACGGAGGATCGTGAAGGACCGGCACGGGACAGGAAGGCTGCACGGGGCTGGCAGAAGCCCCAGGTAAGTGAAACACTTTGTTTTATTCCAATTTTCAGTTCCGTGAAAAAAGTAAGCAGTTACAATCTGACAGAACTGACAGGTTTTGGGCCAGTCCCTCACCTCATGGGGGATTCTCAGGGTTTTCTTTGTTTACAACAGCATTTCCTGAACAGCAGTTTTACTGCCAAAATAGTAAGATACCAGCTAGCCACCCCACTCACTTGCACAATATTTTGTCAGTTAGAGTTTGAAAACAAAGAAATCCCTGAGAATCCCCCATGATGATGATGGACTAGCCCAAAACCTGCCAGTTCTGTCAGACTTTAATTCTACTTCAAAATGTATACAGAATAAGATTGAAAGACAGTATTATAGATATTGTGTGAGATGATACCAGCGAGCAATACATTTCAGATTATACAAAGGTTTATCTGCAGATCCCACACTATATGAGGGTGTTTAGTGCAGACAGAAATGAAGCACACACATATTTTCATGTGATCTCGTGGACTTTCACAGTTCTAGTCACTGTAAGGGTTCCTAAGCTTCATGAAACTGGTGAAAAGTTAAATGTACTCGGCAGCTTTCAGCAGAAATTCACCCTACCGCGTGTTTTCTGAAGGACAAGGCTTCCTAGAACCATAGTCAACAGCCGTTCGTCCAATCAGGTTGCCGATGACACAAATGAGACCAATGCAAAGGCTGGGGAATGTGAGAGTCACATGGTTCCAATAGAGAAGCCTATTCCTCCCTCTCACCTTCCAGTTCTGCTCTCCCCATCTCTCCTCCCCTCCATCAATTGTCAATGTGACTCCACCACCATCAGTCAGTTATTTGTCAGCCTCTGTCAATCCGCTCCTGATTTATGTCAGCTTTTGTTGCTGATTACAAGGCTGGTGTGACTTGAAGGGAAGAAGAGAGAGAGAGAGAGAGACAGGGAAAGAGAAGGGGGAGAGACTATTCGTTTGAAAAAGAGTCATTCACTTTAAGGAAATAGATCGTCCACAGTCTAAAAACTCAATTTATATGCAGTCCATAGGCAAACTCACACAGACCTTCAGCGGACCTGCCGATGGATATCACTATTGCAGGGGGTCATCATCAGCACCTGAGGGGTTAAAGTGGTTCACCGTGGGGTCAAGCAAACACCCCACCGTGCTGGAGCTGGCCGGAGACTCCCAGAAGACAGGCTGATCGGCAATCCAAGGCTTCCCACAAACTCGCCCAAATTCTAATGCACAGCATTATCAGCAAGTGTCACCCCCCTATTGTGGCCCAGTGTCACACAGCGGTGGCGAGCTATAGCTGGGTGAGATATGCAGACTAACCCACGCCAGGTCAATGCACGATCATCTGTAATGTCCATAAAGCGGCGGCACAGCAATGTTTTATTATCCCATACATTTTATTTACGCCTATGCTGTTCCCTTTATATAACGCCAGCACAGAGGCTGCTGTCTGGCAGCTGGCAAGTTAAAAAAAAAAAAACACCTAGGAGAGAAAAATGGTCTTTCATTACGTGGATCTGGTTTTATCCATTGTCTGTCTTTCAGACTGCTGCCAGCCCTGAGTGATTTTTGGGAGGGGGGATTAAGATTGACACATCTTGAGAATCCCTGGAATGTCAATAAAACTGACACTTTGCACAAATGATTGCTCCGGATCAAAGAAAACGCTCCCTCCATTCATTACAGCTCTTAAGCATCCCCTCACAATTACCACATTACTGTTCAACTGTTTATAGATTCTTGCTGGAAAGATAGATTTTCCGAGCATCCACCTGCCTGCCACAAGCTGGAGCGGCTCACACACAGTTCCAGTGTCTGCTGCTCTGCTGCCTATACATACTGCACCATATCCACAACCACACAAGGCTGGACATAATAAAATGACCTTTCAGTATCCGTAAACTGCTCTAGCATACAGAGCAGTGCTAATAAGGGCCAGATATGAAATATGTCAGTCACCGCAAGTAGAATAATATGTATATAAATATTAATTGACATATTTACCATGTATAAATGACAGATGATCTTCACAGCAGGCTTTCATACAAACAGGAATGATATACACAAAACACTATATACAATGAATGGGAGAGAGTTGATGTCAATACAGTTCTTGACCCCACTTGTGTGTTTTACACACGGAAACGTGTTAATCTTTTACATTTGTCCCGTGGTGTGACATCATGGCCCACACAGCGAGGGACAAGTTGGAAAGGTCACAGCAGGATTAGGCCCATGTGACTTGGGGCACCTCTCCAGGCGCTGGGCACTCCTATTGCTGCACAGGCCGACCTGCTGAGTTCGACGTTTGTGTCTGTCTGGTCAATATCCCTGTGAATTGCAACTTATGGCAGCAGCAGATCCCCACGTGCACTGAGGCTTATGGGGAATACAGTGCTTCCAGTATTGTGTCCAGGTCCATAGAGTGATGATTTACTCTCCTGGCGGGCATATATGACAGAAGTGTTCATAGTGCATTGTGAGACAGGACAGAGGCAATATATTTGGGATCAGCCCTGTTCAGAGAGGATAAAGTGAGATAACACAAACCAGAAGGATGTAAGTGGAGGCTGACAGGCTGGATTCCCCCCCTTTCCTCAGATCCTCCACTCTCCCCACATCTCCCTCTTTTGTTGTCAAGCCGAATTGATAAATGAAGTGCAGTAAAAAGTCTGCAAAAAGAGCTGAACCCTTCATTTGTGTTCATTTGCATTAAAGTGCTTGGAACAGCTGTTTTCCTTACAGGACCAGAGAGACTGCTATCTGTTTCCTTGGTGTGTTTGCCCTGCCTCCCGGGGTGAAATATTTAAGATTAATTACCTTAGGGTGGTGGGAGATGTGAGAATCGCTTTTTTTTCTTTTTATTGGGGAGGGGGAAAGAAAGAAAAAAAAATTCAGAGGTGAGACAGGACGCATTATAAGACCTTTATGGCTGAGTAAAAGGGGTTATTAATCCAGGGGCATGTTTAAATCACACCTCACATGCCTGATGAAGATCAGGGCTTTTTTTAATTTCTTGCCTCCACATCACTATGGGTTAAATGATACAAATGCCTTCTGCAGTGTGTTTATTTACTGATATTCCTCCTCTCCAGGGCCATGATACAAGGCTGAGCGAGTGTGTCTGTGTGAGTAAATGAGTGGGCGAGTATGTGAGCGAATGGTTGTGTGAGAGGGCGAGTGAGAGAGTCAGTGTGTGTGAGATTCAGTGAGTGAGTGTGTGAATTAGTAGGTGAGAGTGTGAATGAGTCAGTGAGTGTGAGAGTCAGTGAGTGAGGGTTAGTAAGTCATTCAATTAGTGTGAGAGTCAATGAGTGAGACTGAAAGTGTCATTGGGTGAGAGTGTGATTTGAGTCAGTGAGAGTCAGTGAATCAGAATTAGTAAGTCATTAATGAGTCAGTTGTGAAATTACGTGAGTGAGAAAGTTAGTGAGTGAGTCAAGTGAGTCAGTGAGTGAGTGGCTGCAGTGCCCCGTGCATCGCGGTGTGCTGCGGAGGAGACTCTTGTGCTCTGGAGCCTTATCATTCCCGGATTAACACGGGGCTCGTTTGATCTCTGCCGGTACCTCTCTGAGCGGAACATTGTAATGTAACATTTCAGAGGGAGAGAAAATAACGCCGCGCCAGAAAAGCTGCGAGTGAAAGCAAAATTAATTAGAGAGCTTCCTGGCCTCTTTTACCTACCAGCTATTGCGAGGCATGTCAAGTCGATTTTATTTGCACACAATGGGAATGATTTATTTTCTCTAGAAAGGAGTGGGCTGGCAGAAATGTGAGGCTGCATAGAGGAAAAAAAAAAGTTTGGAAATGCCTTGAACTATTCACAGCATAGATGGCTAATCAGTGCTGAGACTCGGGGCACTGGGCAGCTGTTTCAATGCGGGTTCTCCTTTCATCTGAAGCTGTATGGAAGCGCTCAATTAAAAGCCTATCAGTTTGTAAGTAAATCAACGCCTATCAAAGTTGTCACATCAAACAAAACGATTATTATTGCAGCCCGCCTACCCTATTAATCTCCTACTTGGATAATCCTCTTGACAGGTCAGACTGGTGAGAGTGAAATCCTGGACAGGATCTCCCTAATCTGGCAAAGGGAAGGGAAGAAGCTGCCCTGCAGTGTGCTGGCAGTGCCAAGCCTGGGGTGTATGGCACAGTATGCAGGCAATACACCCAGCTTACCTACCTGCTACAGCCAGGCACCATCACTAGCTTACATGCAGCCTGACTGTAGAATGAAAGCTCTGGGGCTTCTTGCAATAACCTTGCTCTAGAATGGCATGGTGCCCCCCACTCACTGCCCCCATACAAGCTGCCATAGATCTGAGGATAGACAGCACACACTCCCTTTGGTTGGGTAAGATGTTTGTTCTCTATAAAGAGTTGATACAATGTGCAATAAAATACCTATGTTTGCTATTGAACAAAGACATCTACTACTGAGCCAACTATATCCTGTGTGTGTGGCCGGTATGGCCTAACCTAAATCGCAATCATATACGATTCGCATGCGTGTGTGCATCTTGGCTATCAGATCCACATACAGTATCGATCACTGTAACTAATTACATTTGTTTAGTACTGCATTCCTTTCCTCACCTAGAAAATTATATATATATATATATATATATATATATATATATATATATATATATATATATATATATATATATATATACACACACACACGCACACACACACGCACACACACACACACACACACGCACACACACACACGCACACACACACACACACACACACACTGCTGGGGAATTAGTTCCACTGCTGATGCATTTGAGGCATTTTCCTCCCCTCTCTCTCTCTCTCCTCCTATCCTTTTATCTGGCCTCCTGGACTGTATTTCTTCATCCTGCTGAAGTGTAATTTGTACTAATCGATTTTGTTAGGAGTTTTTAGATAAACTGGAAACAGTGATTTTTGAGGCAGCGTCACAATGCTTCCACTCTCACACCTCTCGCAGACAAAACCCCTCTTTGTTTATTCATTATTACCTATTGAATTTCTGACACTTTCCCTTGTAAAAGAAGTGACAGGACGCCTTCAATGACACTGCTTTATGGTTATCATTTAGCATTTTATTCCCAACCTGAAAAAAACAGCTATTCTGTTCACAGACAGCTTGATTGAAAAGCCCACATTTCAAAGCATAACTTGTTTTTTTTCTAT